>NW_026864865.1:0-136104 GCF_026571515.1 Ruditapes philippinarum | reverse complement strand
AATATTGGTAAAACCAATTTTGCAAGATAAATTTATATAATTTTAATAGCTGCATACATAACACAAGAAAAACAAAAACAAAATATTTTTTTACACTGTTAGGACTTATAAATAGAAATTACTACATTTATTTCCTTACATTTTAATCAATAATTTAAGATCGTGTTTATTGAATCATTTATGTATTCATTCATTAAAATTCTAGTTTAAACATAATTATTTACACCTCGAAACACTCTGTATGTCTAGAAAACGACTGCCTTGATGTTATTTAATCTAAGGTAAAAACTAGATCCAATTTCCAAGATATGGGGGCCGTGCAGCACCGCCTGACATAAAATTGAAATATTCTCAGTTCGAAAAACTAGCATGTAATAGGTACCTATTTCCCTTTTCCGATACGGGCAATATTGGCCCTATCAAATCAACTGCTATTATCTGGAAAGAAGTGTCAATAATAGGCATTTCACCTAAAGGAGTTTTCTGAAGTGTACTCCAGGGTACCGTCTTCTGACAAATATCGCAGGTACGACAAAATTTAGTTATATCACTAGAAATACCTGGCCAGTGAAAACTAGACTGTATCATGGTACAGACAAATGCTAACCGTCTATAGACTCGTGAGCTAATGACATAACTCATTTACGATATTTACTTGGAACAACTATTTGTTTTGTTTCAGAAATCAAATTACGGACGGACGGACGTCGGACGCCGGACGAAAAGCAATCACAAAAGCTTTGTGACATGTGAGCTAAAAAATATTCGCTACACACTATACGTGTGACTTCCCTAATTGATCTAAAAGCTCTTCCAAAACTTGCATATTTTGCTAGCCTATTTTGACATTTACATGTAGATAAATTGTATACGCACAACAACTGGTTTAAACATTATATTTATACTACACCGCAAACAATGTTTAGCTGTGTATGAAGCCAGCCCGCATAGCTCGATTGGTAAGAGCGCGAGACTTGTAATCTCGACATTGTGGGTTCGATTCCCGAGCTGGCCAACTAAAATTACTAATCAGTTTTTTAGATTAGACTTTAAATCGAGGTTCAGTGTATGGTGTGTTTAAACGACTTGGCACTGGAGAACTTTCTGGAACTGACTATCGCCTAATACAAAGATTCGCCCCAAAAATGGGGCAACCGGTGGCGAGTATAAATAAACGAAAATACACATGTATAGCTGTAGAGAAAAATTAACTCGTAGTAAAAGAAATATTTCCAGTGAAAATCTACGATTATTCTGATACTGTTTGTGGTATACATTCCTCGAAACACATGTGCAAACAATATCAATACACGGCTTTAATTGCATACTTTATTTGACAAGATAATATTTAGATAGGTCTAGGGTCTATTCGACTCCAGTTGAGCCTATTAGTATACTGATATATCAACTGAAAATATGATAAAAAATATTCTTAACGTAATTTTAAACAAAAAAACATTGAGTAACAGATATTCAATTATTTTTATCATTTAATTTTTCACACAGGATGCAATATTCATGTTATTTCAATTAGGTCTTTTTAATTATAATGCTTAATATCCATATTTTGTATGTCAATAATTTCGATTGAAGGAAAATAAGTTTTTATAAACCACGAATAGGAACATAATTGTAGTAAACTTAGGAAATGTCGAAATAATTTTTTTTATATTTATGCTAGTTTTCAATTATTGAATTGATTTCAAAATATTTTATCTTTCAGATATGTCTCATTTACACACAACGGGAAAGAGGTAAGGACCTTTATTAAATTAAACCTAATTTAAATTGAATTAGGCACCCTATATTCAACTTCAGGTAATGACATCCATCAACATATGAATACTTTTAAGTATAACCAATGAGTTTTAAGTAACCCTTTTTTCATAATTAATGAAATAAATATACATTTTTTATTAGAAATATCAATATACAAAAAAGTGAAAGTAAAATGTGAATGCATGAAATTGACAATTAGAGGGAGACACAGGCAAATCTTTCATTTCTTTGTTTTGAATTTTCCATTCATTATTCTGTATATGTCCCACAAATTAATGCAATAAGTAGTCACAGGAACTAAACTTTTCTCCTTACAAAAAAAGCATTGATGCAAAGCATCAAAGGGCGTCCAAGCAAGAAATGCAGCAAGTGAAGATGAACTAGTACACATATGATGACAAGATATTCTTATAAACTACCAGAAATGTATATCACTTATGAATGAGTGGACGAAAGACATCGTTCATCATGAACTTTGATTGGCATGCTAGAGATTAGAATACTACTTATTTCTTTATGATCGTGGTTATTAATAGCAACGGATATACATGTATGCAATCATTTATAATCCATATGTGTAACGCATGATCAACACGTACCACACCTTTGTAATTGTCCCTTATTATGTTATCGCTATTAGCGAAGACCCCCTCTTAAGGTATCTGTTCACACTTTAAGTTAGTAAAAATATGACACTGGTTATATTACCATGTTGATCATGTTGAGCATAATTGTTTATTATACAATAATTGTAATATCTATTAATTTTAATAAAAAAATACAAATTTTATGAATATTGTTTTTTCTTTTCTTTTTTGTGTTTTATGTGCTATTTTAATACTGAGTTTTTACTACTCTTTTTTTATTACAATTGTAAAATAAATTTTAAGAATTCAATTGTCATATTGACCGACGATTATAAGTCAAAGCTTAACTGGAAAAAGTCAGTAAATTATGGTTTATCTTTCAATATATGATATTGTTTATTCTTAAACCATGTACATGTACATTTGTATTTTTCTTTATCATTTTTTAAATTATCAATCAATTGAATAATTCATAAAATCTAATTTGTAACTTTAAATAATTCCTTGGTATCTTTACTAAACACGGAAAACAAATTAAATAAAATGCTTCAAAGTTGATAATGTCATTATAATACCATAAAAATGTACCTTTTTCTCAATTATTGTACATATCACGGATTTATATTACATATAAATCCGTGTACATATTTATTGTTTTTATCTCATATAGATAAAATGAAACATGCTATTGTTGTTGTTTTTTTCTAATTGTAACGATATCAAACATCTACTCCAAAACCGGGAGAGACCGGACAATAAACGTGCGGTACTATTCGCCGGTCACTAGTAAATCCCGGTCAAAATAGACCGGGAGAGACCGGTAATTACCGATAGGAGTGATACATAGATATATCTATAAATAGATTTTTGGAATATTTAGTTCATCAACTGATAATTCTAGGATACATGTACAACAATAACATACCATGATAACCCACTGTGTACTACAAAATGATAAATAAAATACCCCGAAGAGCGCGATTTATTTACGGAAAAGGTTATTTCATTTGAAAATGTTTGCATTGCGAAATTTTCCAGTTTGCTATTCATTGTAACATATCGCGACATTTCATTCTTAATTAATAATCAAGCACCCTCATACCGATCGGAATGATCGGCTTTTATTATGACCGACTAAAAGGCTCGAGAAGTTGCTGTCGCCCTTTCACAAAATCTGATTTCATTCCATAAGGGCGCCGCGCTTCGGCGCGGACGCCAATAAAGTATAAAATGGTGATTTCGTAACTTGACCTACGCTGGTTGAATATAATAAATACGTCACCTTCTTTCTCATAAAAACAATTTCTACATTTTGGCGAATGATAACTGGAATTATACGAAAATCAGAAGCAATCGTCAGACATAAGACATGTGCATTGTGTTAAAAAAGGCAATGATGACCTAATAAACGTTTGACAAAACAATTTTCCGTTATGATAATATTTGTTATGAACTTTGTCGTTAATGCAGCGAACATTAAGAATTAAATATCATTATCACGTGTTGTTGTTCAATCGATATTTCATGTAATACTATGTAAAACAACTTTATATTTAGATAAGTGCGCTTACTTGACTTAATCAGCAACGTTATTTTTAAATGTAATAATAATGCCTCACAAGTATAAATATTGTTTTTGCCTTCGCAGTCTGTCTGTCCGCCTGTCGATTTGCTAGTCTGTCCGTCCGCGTTCGGCATGTCCGCAAAGTGCTTTTAAGATTTTAATGAAACAACAGAGGACTGATCAGTATCATCCCTAGTTGTGCATATCGCTGGTACGTTCTGCTTCGCTGGACAAAACAGCCGCAAGAGCTAAAACTAGAAGAAAAAAAAATGTTGCCGGTTTTTAATAGTCAAATTGTTTGCAGGATTTCAATGAAACTTAATAGAAATGATCATTACCATCCCTAGCTGTGCATATTGCTGGCATTTACCCTTTTGCTGCAAAAATCACCGTCAGC
The DNA here is from genome assembly GCF_026571515.1 of Ruditapes philippinarum. Classification (NCBI taxonomy): domain Eukaryota; kingdom Metazoa; phylum Mollusca; class Bivalvia; order Venerida; family Veneridae; genus Ruditapes; species Ruditapes philippinarum. The sequence continues at coordinate 131,777 of NW_026864865.1, read as the reverse complement.
TATAAATAAAAAAATCTTGTCCGGCTTTCACACGAGCACCTGAGTAGAACCACCGACGTTGTTAAAGTTTATAGGGACGGTCAGTCTAATTTATATAAGTATGTGTATTTTATCACAGCAAAATTGATAAATTGATGTAAACATTACAATGTTTAAGACAGAGTTGTTAAAAGTTATAGACAGGTCAATATTATGTATGTAACGTAATGTTTTTGACTTTTTAGACTTGTTTATATACTGATACAATACAACATATCGGTATCATTGTTTATATTGGAATAAAATACTTTTATTTTGTTATAAATAGAAATAAGGAAGATAACACAATGTTATACAATGAATGATAAGTTGGTATTGTAGCAAAAAAATATGATAAACAAGATCAACAAGGAAAGGCGGCGTTCAATGAACGCAGCCCCCATCCGACCCAGTAAGCATTATGTTACATACTTTATAAACTGATATAATAGAAACAATTGACTGTTGTTTAACTCTTTTTTGTGATACACTAAATATTGTTTTTTTATTAGCCCACATGAGCTAGCTCAGTGTGAACCTTTAGGATCGTTGAATTTCCGCCTTCCGTCGACTGTGTCATCCGCCCACATTTGATCGGTAACACTATAGGGGTCATACTTTTGTCTTAGTCAACATCAAACTTTGTCAGGATGCTTGTCTAGGATGAGTTCAATCATGCGTCATCTCGGATAAAAACTAGGTCGCAGGAGCTAAAAATAGGAAATATTTGTTAACATTCTAGATGCTTCTGTTTTGATCTAAATGTCCCTGACAATGGTCTGAAAATTTGTTTTGATGATTTCTAGGTCACGTTTGAATATGGGTAACATTTGGTAAAAAACTAGGTTACACCGTCCAAATATGGAAAAATCTTGTTAACACGCTAATGGTCATATATGTTTACTCAATTGTCTTCAAACTGAGCCAGGTTGCTTGTCTAGGAAAATGCGCAAATGTGTTTGAACATGGATTGTCTCAAATGAAACAAACTAGGTAACAGGAGATGAAATAGAAAACATTTGCTAACATTCTAGTGGCTGCTGTTTTGATCCAAATATTCCGAATTTGTCTGAAAGTTTTATTTTTATAATTTCTAGATCAAGTTGGAATACCGGTCATCTGGGGTCAAACACTAGATCACATCGCTCAAATTCAAAAATTATCTTGTAAACACTCTAGTGTCTACATTTTTGACTCAATTGTCATCAAACTGACTTGAAATTTGGACCAGAAATACAATTCCTGATGCCAACTTGAATTTTTATATCAACTGACATGTTCGTGAAGTTGGCAGCCTAACAGCCTGAAGTTGGCAGCCTAGCAGCCTGAAGTTGGCAGCCTAGCAGCCTGGCAGCCTAGCAGCCTATCAGCCTAAAGAAAACTAAGGATAATACAAACATGAAAACCGTCGGATATGAATTGGTAGCTCATACTTAGACCGTTCCACATCTTATTCAGTATCGCGATCTTTATTTTTTTTAAATATTCAATTTGAACTTTTTTTTTATTTTAACACTTCGAAATTTGTGACGTAAGCAGCTTAGCAGCCTGGCAGCCTAACAGCCTAAAGAAAACTAAGGATAATACAAACATGAAAACCGTCGGAAATGAGTCAGTAGCACATACTTAGACCATTCCACATCTTTTTTTTTTCAGTATCGCGTTCTTTATTTTTTAAATATTGAACTTTTTTTTTTATTTTAACACTTCGAATTTTGGGAAGTAAGCAGCCTAGCAGCCTGGCAGCCTAGCAGCCTAAAGAAAACTAAGGATAATACAAACATGAAAACCATCGGAAATGAGTCGGTAGCACATACTTAGACCATTTCACGTCTTTTGTTAGTATTGCACTCTTTGTTTTTTTTAAATATTGAACTTGTTTTTTTTGACACTTCGAAATTTGTGACGTTAGCAGCCTAGAACCTTAGCAGCCTAGCAGCCTGAAGAAAACTTAGGATAATACAAACATGAAAACCGTCGGAAATGAGTCGGTAGCACATACTTAGACCATTCCACATCTATGTTCAGTATCGCAACCTTTATATTTTAAATATTGAACTTTGTTATTTTTTGTTTTTGTTTATTGACCCTTCGAAATTTGTGAAGTAAGCAGCCTAGCAGCCTGGCAGCCTTAATGAAAACTTATGATAATACAAACATGAAAACCGTCGGAAATGAGTCGGTTGCACATACTTAGACCATTGCACGTCTTTTTTCAGTATCGCGATCTCTATTTTTTGAGATATTGCACTTTGTTTGGATTTTTTTTTTTTTTTGCTTTTTTTTGACACTTCGAAATTGTGAAGTTAGCAGCTTAGCTCCCTTGCAGCCTGGCTGCCTAGCAGCCTGAAGAAAACTAAGGATAATACAAACTGAAAACCGTCGGAAATGAGTCGGTAGCACATACATAGACCATTCCACATCTTTGTTCAGTATCGCGATAATTATTTTTTTAGATATTGAACATTGTTTGTTTTTTGTTGTTGTTTTTTTGACACTTCGAAATTGTGAAGTTAGCAGTCTAGCTCCCTAGCAGCTTGGCTGCCTAGCAGCCTAGCAGCCTGAAGAAAACTAAGGATAATACAAATTGAAAACTGTCGGTAGCACATACTTAGACCATTACACATCTTTTTTCAGTATTGCAATCTTTATTTTTTTAAATATTGAACATTGTTGTTTTTTTTGACACTACGAAATTTGTGAAGCTAGCAGCCTAGCAGCCTGGCAGCTAAGCAGCCTAACAGCCTAAAGAAAACTAAGGATAAAACATGAAAACCGTTGGAAATGAATCTTGGCCCTCTTGTTTGTTTTAATTCAATTTATTTTTTTTAATTTAAAAGTTAATTTAATTGTTCTAATTGTGTTTTTTGTGTTGTTGTTGTTTTTTAGGTTGGCAAATTCTTACTATACCCCTGGAATTATCACTTTGCTGTAGGATTATTATCTTCTGGAGACGTAGTTAAACTTACTTCATTACCCGAAGAGTAGATATACAATCATGAAGTCACGATTTCGGCATGTAAGATCAATCATAAAGACGGCAATAATAAAAGAACATCAGAAGGAAATGCAACATAGAAAGAGTCATTGAACAAACGAAGCAATATTTTTAGTTGTAAATATATACTTGCAAGTGACAAAACACTAAGTCGTATTATTTATTATTTGTATTTTTATCATTTATGTTTTCAAATACTGTAGAGTGTCTACAAAAAACATATTATAAATGATATTAGTTTAGACGTACACTGTATGCCTATCAAGATAATAGTAACAATGTTACTTTTACTATCGTTTGCATAATACTTCACGCAGTAGTTCATTAAAGACAATACAAAACTTTGAAATGTCAAGGCATTTAAGTATAAATGCCAAGATATTGTAACTATCTACGTGCGATATTGTGTGTGCAGGAACGCAGTTGTAAATTTATTGTCGCAAAGTTATTCGTTTTATATGATTATTAATTGATTGTAAGTATTTTCTAGACGGCAATGAACAATCATTCACATTGGTAAACACAAAATATGCATATTTTTGTAAATATTTAAAATGATATCTTATGGAAAATTTACGTGCGCGTGTGTCTGTATATTTATATAATGATGATTTGGTTACTTGCTTGTTGTTTCTTTACAAAGACTGTCAACTCATTTGCGTTGTTCAATCAAAATCAAGTTTGCAGCTGCAGCTACATGTAATAATACTTGTACAATAGACCATGCTAAATGTGTGTGTATGCATAGATGTTTTTTGGTACAATATCTGGCAGTTTATTATTTTCTCCGATTGTGTTTCACCTTCTTGATTCCTTAAGGCCATTTGTATATAACAGTCATGATAAATACTTAAGCTAAAGATAATTTTACATATACATATGATACATTTCGTGAACTCTGAAGTTGTCACCATTGCGATATAGCTGCAAATACAAATTAATTATAGTATCAGCTAAGAAAAAGAAAATGCACCCAATATTACTTTATTCAGGTCAAATAAGTAGCTCTTATTCCTTTTCGTTTCGCAAAAAGACCTTCGAAGCACATGCTATCAAAATATTATATTACCCTACACAATTTATGTAAGTAAGCATGTTTTCGTTTTTTTTGTACTGTCGAATACATATTTTGTATGATAGTGAAACGCACAATAAAACAACTTCATAGTTCATCATTTGTTGAAGTATAATTAATGTTAATAAGCAATATATACTAGTATACTATACTATACTATATAATACTGTACTATACTATACTGTATCTAAACCATTGTCAATAACATTGACTGATTGATAGATAGAATGAACATATCTTAGGGCATTAATCTCTCATGTAATGACATATTTTTCGTTTCAAGAAAATATTTTACATTCTCGTGAATTTAGGTAAACCAAAAATGATGCGGTGGGATCTAGTCAAAAAGTAAGCACAGTATTAACATCTCTCCAAATACGATAATCCACCAGTAATTAAATGAAAATCAGCGCATAAATAAACAAATCTGAATATTTATTTGAATTCGTGTAACTTGAATACGTATCATATTTGTATTATTTTGTTTCTCATTTCAAAATGTATGCATAATTATGCCATTTGACTCGACATAAATCTTTGGTGATTCACATTTGAACTAAACTTTATCATTATTATTATTATGATTATGATTATGATTATTATTATTATTATTATTATTATTATAGTTTTATGTTAATGCAAATAAATAAGCATCACAGTGATTTCCTTTTCTTGTTTGCACATTTGATTTGCTAATGTTTTTTTGTGATTTATACAAACTGAGTTTTATTGTAAATAAAATTGAAATTGCTGTACTTTCATCTTCACCTTCAATTGAGTAAAAGAAATTCCTGAAGAACCTGCAAAACGGAATGATTGAAACATTGCAAACTCAATGTTTATGAACGATACTTGAAAGTGCAAGCTAGCTGACCTGTTTTAAGAGAATACGATTACCGGCATTTTCACATTTACATTACAAATCGGTCAAACTGTAAGGGTACAGCAAAATCATTTCAATTTTTTTTTAAAATTTGCTTTTTTTGTTTTGTTTATTTTCTTGTTGTTTGTTTTATTTATCTTTTAATTTATTCCTTTCTTCTTTTATTTCGTTTTTATGTTTTTTTTCCTTTCAAGTTCAACTCCTTAAAATCGCAATTTCATTTAAATATAATATTATAAACACTAATTCATTATTGTCATCACATGACTTCATTCACTTGAATTCAAAAGCTTAAATGTGAATATTCATCATATTAAATTTTTGAAGATGACATCGTTTATGATTCACGAGCTTTCACAAAAAGAATATAGCCTGAAGTATTATTAATAGTGTTTAAATATAGAATATGTTACGTTTAAAAGTTAAAATCGTTAATCGTGAAGAGTTCGTGAAACTGTAAATATGAAAGATCGATCTTATAGTCTTCTGTGCAGTTGTATATTCTCAAATTGTTCATGTAAAAATAAAACGGCTGATTTCTATAAATAAATTTCTTTTGTCTGTTTATTATTATGTTGCCTTCTAGATTTGTCGAAGGATTTAAATTATCACAAAGTTAGAAGTTACGTTTTCACATCAACAACTGTATTTCAAATCTGCAGTGCATTCGATGAATATACAAAACCGTCAAAATCATGAGACAAACGATGAATGAGAAAATAAAGAATATATCAATACACGTATATAAGTACAAGTAAATTGTACATGCAAAACACGCAGAGACAGCAAATTAATAAATAAAAAATGCAAAGTCAGAAGTTACGTTTTCACATCAACAACTGTATTTCAAATATACCGTGCGCATGCGCGGCATTAAATTATGAGCGAAAATCGAGGTCCGTAATTATAGTTTCGTTACTAAAGTGTATGATATATAAAAGTAACAATTATAAAAGAATGAAACATAAATATAACTTAACTAATGGTTTTCATAAACGTACATTTCAGATATATCAGGTTCGATTTATTTGACTGTAATTCAGATTTATGATTATCTAAAATTTTAATGACTTGTTTTCCCTTTTGCAAGCAAATTCTTTTTTCAGACTAAAATGACCTGGTTTCAGTCATCCAATACGAGGGGTGCTCGGGAAGTTTAAGGACTTTTGCTGTAGTTTGATAAGTAATAGGAATTGAAAAAAAAAAGAAAAACACCATAAAATATTTAATTCTTTTACAGCCAGCTGTAAAAATTACAATGAAATACATTAAACAATAAGTAAATTACAAATAAAACAAAACATACATATAAAACATCATATACGGAGCACGCTAACGTCACGTCAGTGCTAAATATGTTAACGTCAAATTTCCCCGATCGTCATATCGACACACTAACTTCTCGACGTAATCTCCATTCACAGCGATACATTTTTTATGCCTCTTAACCCATTTGTCGTACGTGTCCTCGTACCAGATGTTGTCGAATGACGAAACTATTTTGTAATTCCAACCGGTCTTTTACTCCAGTTTTCAATACCGATGGTCGACATCCTCTATTGACTCTCTGTCTTTTCGAAACATGTCGTGCCATCTAAATACTAGCGATCTACAGCATTTCTTTGTTGTACTAGATGCTTGAATCATTTTATACGGTCTCCGTTTTTGTCTTTTCTATTCCTACACAAAACTTGATGATTGCCCTGACTTCAACGTCACTTATTGACTTCACTTTTCTCTTGATTTGTGTAAGCACCAGTGATGTTAAAACCGTTGTTATTCAAACAATTGTAACGATTTACAAGTAGAATTTTCTGGAAATGACGTTGACGATGTATTTAACGCTCGTGCTTTTTCGTGACGTTATCCATTGTAATTTAAAAAATTATTATCAATTAAATATATCGGTTCCATTAACTTAAATACGATAAAATCGGAGTGCTCCGTATATGCGTTATGCGTTATGCGGTTTCTATAGAAACAAGTTTCGAGCGGTATTTGTCTATTCTTGTTAGTGAGCGTTATACTACATATTGAGCACATATTTAAATTACATTTTGTGAAATATGGATAAAACGCACCATTAAGGAAAAAATACAGCAAAAGTCCTTAAACTTCCCGAACACCCCTCGTAGTATGCTGAAAGCGAAAATGTTTAAGAAATAATTTTTCATAATTGTGAAAATAATGCGCTACATATGCTAATTAAAATAATGTTTGCATTATGAATTGTTGATCTCTTTTTGCTGTTTTTTTTTAATTTTATGTGTAATAACTACGGAGCGGCGGGATATTTCTATGAATTGTAACCTAAAATGGTTTATTATGAAGTATACAAAGTACCCACCACCTATTTCACTATGAACTACTTTGATAACAATAACAACAAATCTAGCTACTAAAACTGAATATATACAGGCATGCATAAATTGTATCATAAAAACTATACCATAAGTTACAACGGTTACTAGTTTGTACAGATCAGTCTTATTTAACTATAATTGAGATGGACGCGCATTTTTTCTGTTTTAAGAGTATTGGCTGTACTGCAGCCTGATGGACATAATATGTCATTGTTATTCATACTCGTTCTGGTATATTATTTTTTTTAGTTTGATTTGATGTAATTTGTCGATTGATGTCATATACTATAACTGTTTTATCGCCATGGCATAATGTTTCCTTTTTTAACAGATATAAATAAATAAATGAATAAATCTTTAGCTACATTAAAGTTATTTTTGATAAGGCATTTTTTCAAGTTGTTTTCGCTACCGCAAAAAAAAGATATACAAAAGACATCAAATGATGGATGAGGATTGTAAACTGTTACCAATGTTGATTCAAGATTAAAGGGTTTATTTCCGTGGGAATAAATCATTCAGCTTATGTACATTTTGATTAAATGAGAGTAAGCTTCATTTCATTAATTATCTTTGTTTATATTTTTCATTTATTTATTTATTAATATATTTATTTATTTATTCATTTATTTATTTTATTGATTCCCTTTTTCTTTGCTACTGGGAATGTTCGTTACCCCTGCCCCGTTTGAGCCTCTGTGAAAAAAACTACACTGATATATACAAGGTGCGAACAAACACAACTGCTATATAGCAGTCGATTTTTTTTCTATTATGAATCAATGAAAAAAAACTGAACTGCTACATATCAATACAGTTTTAAATGTTCATTGAAGTGAACTGAGTATAATGGGTTAGTAAGAACAAAGACAACGCTAATGGTGTGTATTGTCATACTAAGGTACAATATATTCGTGCCAACACCATGTCTACGTCGATTATCTCGATGCATGTATTTATCACATTCTGTGACAAGTTTTTCGTCTCAATATGCTGAAACATTCGGATCCGGACACCGAATCGTTATTCGAACGCTCGGATATCCGGACTCCGAATGACATTCTTAACATATTATATTAGGAAATGCGTCACAACTTTACTTTACAAAACGGTCACTTAACCAAGACTGAAGTAACATTAGTAACATAAAATATATCTGTATTCAGTTTGCTAAGTGGATGTATATTTAATTAAGCAGAAAAATCGCTGTATAAAACAGCTTCCAGTTTTTAAAACTTACAAAGCGATAGGTAAGAACTTTTACCATGATTATGATAAGTGTTTGCTTTATGTTTCATTAAATTTCTGCATCGATATTACTTGCATAGTAGTCTAAGTTCCAATACGATATGTACTTATGTTTAAATACTGAGTAAATACAGATTAACTAAATTTGTTATTATAATAATAACAGTTCACAGATCTGTTTCAATTGACATAAAATATCATCTTATTGTTTTCTCTATCGAATCAGTTATTAAATTGCTTATCAATTTTCTTGCTCACCAGAGGACAATGTCCTCTAGGTGAGCTTTTGCGATGGTCCATTGTCCGTCGTGCATCGCCCGTGCGTCTGTGCGTACGTCAATAATTGATTTAAACAACTTCTCTCCCTTCACGATTTGGCCGAATTTGTTGAAACTTTGCAGGGATGTTTCTTGCCTGAAGCTCTACCAAAATTGTACCAAGAATTAATTTGATAAGGAACTCTAGTTGCAATATCAACCGATATATTATTTTACAAATAATCTTAAAACATGTTGTTTTTTTTAAAAAAAGAGCTAGAGCTTGGACAAGTGTCATGAAACATCTAGTGGATGTATACCAAGTTTGTTCAAATGAACCCCTAGGGTCAAAAAAGAACCTGCCCTAGGAGGTTATTGATTTTCTTCTTGTTTTGATCCAAAAGTACTATATATTAGATATTAGGCATGAAACATCTTCTAGTGGATGTCTACCAAGTTTGTTCAAGTAAATACCATAAGGTCAAAATTGGCCGGGCCATGGGGAATTGATTTTCCATATATGTATATAGTAAAAAAATCTTCTTAAGAAAATCTTAAAGAACAAGAGCTTAGATATTTGGTCTGAAACATCTTCTAGTGGATGACTATCAAGTTTGTTTAAATCAAAGCCCTAAAGTCTAATTGGCCCGGTCTCAGGGGTCATTAATTTTCCTTATATGTATCAAGTAAAATCTTAAAAAATCTTCTTGTGACATCTAGTGGATGTCTACCAAGTTTGTTCAAATAGATGCCATAGGGTCAAAATTGGCCCGGTTCCATGGGTCAGTGACTTTCCATATATGTATGTAATAAACAAATCTCCTTGTGAAAATCCAAAAGTGATAGAGCTTAGATATTTGGCATGAAACATCTTTTAGTGAATTTATACCAAGTTTGTTCAAATTAAAGTCCATGGGAGAAACATGGGTGAAAATTTGCCCCGCCACAGGAGACCATTGATTTTTTTTTATATATGCATATAGAAAATACTTTAAAAATCGTCCAGAAAAAAAAATGTAAGAGGTTAGATATATGGCATAAAACATCTTCTAGCAGATGTCTATCAAGTTTGTTGAAATGAAAGCCCTTATGCCAAAATTGGCCTGGCCCCAGGGGTCATTGAGTTTCCTAAAATGTTTATAAAACTTTAATAATCGTCTTGTGAAAATCCAAGAGATAGAGCTTAGATATTTGGCATGAAACATGTTATACATGTTCTGGTGTATATCAATTATGTTTGTTGAAATGAAACGCTAGGGTCAAAATTGGCCCCGACCCAGGGGATCGAGATCGACATTTCAATCCCCAGCCATATCAAATATTTGTTTCTCTTCTCTTTTTTATGCCATCTTTTAATTAGCTCAACTCTCACTTAGCGACAGGCTAAACTGTTTAATTAAATGTTTGCCAGATTCTAAAATTAAAAAAAAAACAACAATATATAAAGAACATCTACACCACTCGTTTAATTTTGAAATAATTTTACACAGAAATTTCCTTGGTGCCAACAATCTTTCAGATTAAGCTGTCCCTTTTTCAAATGGTGCGTCTGGGGTGAAAAGGGGCTCCACTTTGACCTTTTGACCTATTTCTAAGGTGAACGATCTAGGGACCTGTGAGCCCTCTTTTTGTATTGCTGTTAAAATTTTATATTGTTATTTCCATCCAAATTCAAAAATGACTGTTTAAAAATCAACTGATTGTTGCACATACACGTGCACATTCATCGTAACTGGTAATTTAAAACGTTTTGTCCATCCAAAAGTTTTATGACACATATTTTAATCTACATACCTTTTGAATCAATGTCATGCCTTAAAATAATATTTTATTTATGTATTTATTTATTTATTTATTTATTTATCTATCTAATCTATCTATTTATTTATTTGTTTATTGCATACTCATCAATATACACAACTATAATAATATAAAATGCACATAACCAATCTTTAAGTTTTATAAGAGAAAAAAAAGTTGAATTACTATTTCCATATAAAAAAATAAATTACCATCAATAATTGAGCCCGGATTTTGAACCTGTGTTAAAATGAATCTACTGAAGTATATTGAAATACTTGGGTAACACAATACCTTTATTTTTCCATAAAGGGAATAATATGAGCAGCCATGATATGACATTTCCAAAAAAGTGGTCAAATTTGACATTTTACTTTGTTTCAAAGATTCTCAAAATGCATTATTTTCTGAATCATTTTAGACAAAAAATAATATTTTTGGACAATAAAAACTTGATTAAAACGCTATTGAACATTATTGGCGACGTCGTTTTATTTGGCGTTGGTGACGACGTCATTCAACAAGGGATATCATTGATGCCATGTGTCACCTCATGATAGTCATAACTCGGCAAAAAACCATTCAACATAAAAATCTGTGTAATATGCACAATATTTTGTGCCAACGATTAATCCTGTAAAGTTTCATTGACATTCCATAACTGGTATAAAAGGAAAAATTAAAATCATTAAAGGGCCAAAACTCTGACAAAAATTAATGAACCAAAAATGATAATGAGATGGTATTAATCATTCCCCTTCAGTTTTGATGAAAAGTTATTTCTGAGTGGTCCAGACAAAAGTTATGTGGCTGGCAAAAAAACAACTACCTTTTTATTTCAAGGGCAACAACTCAAAAAAATATTCAATCGGAAGAAAACTTGTGTTTTATAAGCAGCTACTTGATATATCAATCAATCATGTATAGTTTCATTGAAACTGCATGAGTAGTATACTAGGAGTAGTTCGGACAAACTTTATTAACACCCTTTTCATTCAAAGATCATAACTCAGCCAAATATCATTCAAGCGAAAACCCCGTAAAATATGCGCATCTACACTTGGAATTGATCATTCCTGTAAAGGTTGTGTTAAATTGAAACAAGAAACACCTTTTTTGTTCAAGGGGCATACCTCGGCCAAAATTCATTCAACCGGAAAATCCGTGCAATGTGCGCAAGGACTTGAGCTACAAATCAGTCCTGATTTATAAGTTTCATTTTTCCAATGTTCACGAGGAAAAGAACTGCTCATATCGTGCAATGAAAATTCTAAATTATTATAAACCATATCTTTAGCATTTTTAAATGTTATTTACTTGATTTCGAGAGTGCTTATATTTTATCCAATCAGAATATTTATTACTATTTAATGCTGTATGAAAGAGCCTATCTCTTTTTGCATTAAATTTTTCGTATACTGCTCAGTTTTTTTATAATTCCAATTTTTTCTTTTAAAAGGCTTGTTTGAATCAAATTCTACGGATAAATTATCGATGATAAGTGGTATAAGAGGAGAGGCAGTCCAAACAAACTTAAAAAAATACAAAATAAAATAAACATTAAAGGGCAATAACTTTGACAAAAATCATTGAATCGGAAAATGCTGACAATGTGCACAGCTGACTTGCTACTTATTATTCCTGTAAAGTTTGGATAAAATTGCACAAGTACTTTCTGAAGAGTAGTTCTGACATGTTTTTGACAGACGGACGGAAAGACAAATAGACGTGGGAGAAGTGACCCCTTTATGTCGCCACTACTCCGTAGAGGCAATAAAAAATGCTACATCACATGGTTTAAACTAAATCATCGTTTTGCTTAATATATACTCTTACATGTATAATATATAAGTACGTAAAACGCATACACATTTAAATATTAAAATTATTGACAAGGTAGCTCACATTTTTATAATGACTTTATTAAGCAAACTTTGTTCAAGAGTACCGTATCAATTGTAAGCCATCTAAAGTTGTGTGATCATATAAATGTATAGTATATTCACGTAAAACACTAACAACACCTATTTTTAAGCATGATCAATATTTTTTTTTTGCATTGGAAACTTACTCACGTAAAGAAAATGACCTTAGAAGTTCAACGGCTACGCGTACACTGCGCTTAACAAAATAATATACAGCTTAGAGTAACCATCGTGTTGATATATTTTTTTTAAATTATTTTAGCAAAGTTATTGTCTTTGAATCAAGAAATATCCTTTAAAGAACATGATTCACAATACATTTAAGGACATTACGGAATCATAAGTACTCAGGAAACAAAACAGTTCGACAAAGCTTGGTTCGCAACTCCGTGAGTGATTCTCTGAGTGATATTTGTTTTATCTCACTTAATAAAAACATAGACTTTAACTTATTAGCATAAACTATAACAACAACTTGACAGAGTACATCTCAAATAACAACGCAAAATATTGACAAAATAAAATATCACCATATATCTTCTACGTGACAAATGTAGTATATAAAACATGACGGAATTTAAACCACTTTAAGTGCTTTACGCACACATACATTACACTTCACAATTGTCGATCAATTATATACATGTACATCAATGTACAATTATGTTTAAGTGTCCGTTACATAAAGTAATGATATTTATGTGATGTGATATCATACTTGTTCTAGTAAGTGTTAATTTTTTACATATCACCTACGACATGTTACATTATAGAGAAATACTTGATAAACATCTTGACACTGGAAATGAAATAACAATCAAAAGAATACAGGTAATTTTTATTTCAGGATTACGGACCTAAATGGCCATCAATAAGAATAAGTTGTTCATAACTTTTTGTTTAAGACATTTATTTTTCAAATATAAGAAAATTACACCTTCCGAATTTTCTAATTTTTTTTTTTTTGAGTGTCACACCCCACCTTTGTTTTTTTTGCTCAAATATCAATCATACTGGCACATTTAGAGGAATTATTTTTACATATGATAGATGTGTTGTAGAAAATCTATGTTATTTTTTTTTCATTTAACGAAGTCGATGTAATCTTACAATTACGTTAAGACAATATCACGTCACTCCTCACCAGCATGGGAACACGCTTTAGTCTGTCAAGGGTCTGGACACCTTTTTAATTTTTACAACATTCATATTCAAGTCCTTCAAGTCTACTGTAAGCATTTGACATCCACTGTCGTAACTGAAGAGATAACACGAATAGTAACACTGTAATTCTCTCCAACATTACAGAAAGAGAATTTTCGAAACTAGAAAAACATATACAGCATGGTGTTGTATTTTTCTTTTTATATCTTTTTGTGGTTTCTTCTCTCTTGTTAACATTCCTGTCTCAATATCGAGCATAATTGAGATAATTGAGTAACAATGTGTTTTTTACGGGTTATTTATTACTCCTAGTTTGTCGTCTCATATTACACAATACAACTTATATACCTATGCATATAGAGGCGATTTATATCAATTATATAACGGCACAATAATCAAACTTAAATCGATGGTACAAACAAGTAATAGTATGAAATAAATCTAATATTCTTAAGTGAAGTTTGTTTTATTAAAATTTAATCAATGTAAGAATGATTTATATTTACCAGATATCATTAGAGCGAGCATATCAAATGCAATTATTTGCTTAAATGTCACAACATAATTATTAGACATATCTTTCCTTTAGTTAAATCAAGCCAAATATCTAATTAGCAATTTTATTCAGACGTTCATTGCCATTTTAATTAAGGTGGTTCAACATTAATTAAGTCAAGTCAAGTCAAAAGATTTATTCAGTAAGTAAAGGCCACCTGCCCAAAATACATGTCATACAAAAAATGATATTTAACATTATAAAGTTGTGTCTTATACAAGTTTTGACTCTCATTACGTTTATATACTACTGTGCTATAGAGATCATGAGGTGGTAAATATAAGTAGAGATTTTCTTAATTATAAAATTATCACATGATGAATGTAATTCATAAAAGTTATGTAATTAAGTTCCGGAACTATACCAGTTTAGTAAATACGTATTTCTAATTTCTAAATATTTTTTACAATAAAAAAGCATGATATTCACAGTCAATGTGATAAGTGAAATGATTTTCAAGACAAAAGTTGCAAAAGCGATCTTGAAAAGGTATATTTAAATGCCTACCGATTTCAACATTAAGTTTGTGATTTGAACAACGAAAGTTAGCATATGCTTTCTTATGTTTTACAGGGATTTCTATTAAAAGATACCGTTCTACATTTTATAAGCTTTTAAAATAACAATAATGGTGACATCTACTAGCATTGGTAATATTATCATGCCAATTTTGTGTAAAACAATCTATTATGCGTTGTTTAAAAGTGCTAACAAAAATATTCACATCTCCTATTTTCTTGAGAAATCCAAATGTTACCAAATCCGTAATTGTACAAAAGTATTCGTATTTTACTAGCCAAACAAGTTCTTCCAGCTTCATTTAGTGATTTTAACATTAGATAACATTGTTTTGGGTAACGGTATGGTCGCATAACTAATAGTTTACACCAATAACGGATGCAATTTGTATAATAAGTAATACAAATTGGGAGTCTACCACATTCACCTAACACCATGCTTGTATTTGTATTTTTTCGAACATTTAATAAACCCTAACAGAACACATTATGAACAGATTCTATAGTTGGACTAAATTGTAGAAGGAATGCTACAAGCGTGTGCCCTAAACGAGTAAACAATGGGCGGAACTAAATAAAATGGAATTGTTAAAGGGGATCAGAGGTTATAAAGCCTGCATATCACATATAAGACGTCAAAAGACAAATTTAAAAAGCAGGCCACATATCCTAAGGGTGATTCAAAAGTATTCAAGTGAGGAATACTGGAACAATACTGGAACCACCCAGCAAGAAAATAGCCGAATAGAAAGAATTAACTTACCACAAGCACAACAATACTGTCATGTGAACGATCCTTAAGGATCGGAAGCATAGTAATAAAATATAATATTGAATAACTTTCATCAAGTAAAGGATTTGTATCAATTAATAAGCTCAAAATATTTTTCTAACATTTTCAATTTATTTTAAATGAATGTACACCTTTCATTAACCTCATTGTTTTAGCTAATTGCATCATTTCCCCGTTTTTTGTTATTTACACATTTACAGAAATATGATATTCTTAGAAAAGACGAGGATATAAATCCTGGGACATCTAAATAACACATTTCAGTAAAAATGTGCCTGATAAAAGGGTCATTTATTTAGCTAATCTAAATGTGACATTTAAAAAACTTGACTATGTGTAGATGCGGCCTTAGGTAGTAGTAGTCCGTACAGGCAGTAACACTATTATAGTAGTCACACATTATGAGCGGAATTTCATATAAATGTAAAATTCTCATTGAGGGGTCAAAAGGTGATGGTGGGGTGTCCATCGCCCCGAGATTTAAAAAAAAATAAGGTTTTAAAGGCCCATTATGCTTTTATTTGTATTTGTATTTCTTAAAAGCTTTTTAATTTTGGTGTTCTTCTATAGTATCCAAAAAGTTATCATTGGTCAATTACCTGAACCACCTTTTTCATCTGTTGCTTGTTGGCAATAAGTATACAGTCATAGTGAATTAGTATTTTATATGGAAGTACAATACTATACATTGTTTACTTGTCAAATTATTTCACATTAATCACTAGTTTATTCCGGTACAGGCATCTTACATTTCTTTAAAACATTATAAAATTCATGTTTGCCTTTTCTAAAGAAGTATGAAAGATTTCCAATTAAAAAAGCCTCTGGCGAACGGTTGTTACAGAGCTTACAAAAAAGTTTGTTGATAAGCTTAATAATATATTTGTAAAAATCACTATCTTTAATCCGATCGAGAAACTTGATATTTCACCAGAACATTGCAACAGTATATATTAATAGTTCTTTGTTTGTTTGATTGGGTTTTACGTCACATCGACACATTATAGGTCATATCGCAACGTTCCAGCTTGAATAGTGAAGAAAGACCTCAGGTGCCCCTCCGTGCATTATTTCAGTCACGAACGGGCACCTGAGTAGAACCACCGACGTTCCGTTAGCTAGCTGGAAAGCTTCGTCACAAGAACTGATCCAAGTCCCTGTTGGGATTCGAACCCACAGCGGTGAGGGGCTAGTGGTTTGAAGTCAACGACCTTAACCATTCGGCCACGGACGCCCCTATAGTTCTTTGGGGTTTTGGAAAAAATATTAACTGCATTTTATTTAAACGCATCGTATCTAAATAATATCTAGGTATCAAATAGAAGCAAAAATGTGCTGTAGTACAATCAATGGGGACTTTAAATGATCTTGATCAGTTAGTGAAGAACTTTCATATTTAAAGTGGGGCTCAATATGGCACCAAAAGTTATCAAATAAATGACTGACAGAACATGATATGTTTCGCAGCATCTTTTAATTTTAGAAATACATTCACATTTTATGTTCTAGAGTACTTTTTTATATGGACACTATTATTAAATATTTCAAGTGGTAAAATCAATGATACTTTTTTCACTTAAGCATCAAACAAAGTATCGATAGTCATCTTGAACTCCACCTCAAATATTTCAATGTCGAAGATCGAAAATAAGTCAGTATTGACACCGTCAGAACTCTGGAACCCAAAGTGCGTTAATATGTAGCATATTTACGCACTTTGGGGTCAATTTCTCGATTTTGACCCCAAAGTGCGTTTGACCCCAAAGTGCGGTTTTACACAGCCTTAATCACTCGATCCGCGGACTCCCTTAAATAGATCAAAAGGTCAGAACTGAAGAATACATTTCAATATATCTAATAAATTCAATCAAACTTTTTTTAAAATCTTACGTACCTTACAAATAAAGTAAAGACTGTTGCATAAAGTAAAATAACATGAACACGTTTTATACATGTAAATCAATATGTGTCAATAATGTATTTTTTCGGCCGCGAGAATTTTGAATTACGTTTTGCATATCACTCGACTCGTGTATGATTCCCAGATATTTTACACTAAAAGTTCTCAGCAATTGCTTACAAAGAAATATGTCCATTTAAAAGCTAACTACATGATAACCAATATATGCAGTTACTAAAGATAGCAAGTGCGTACGATATAAAAAAGACTAAAAGCATACAACATATTTTGAAATAATAGACGTTGAAGGATGTTACAACATAAAAGTCTATATACGTTCTTATTGAATATAAAACTATTGCTCGGTGTACTTACCAGTGCATCATAAGGAAACACGCTTGCTACTACGGAATAAAATATAGGTGATTATATAATGTTCGGTAAAATACTGAAATCTTGTGGATGAGTACAAAGCGTTCAATACTATATTATATAAGGCGCTAGCCATGTCTGATATAGGCTTTGCAGCTCTGTACGAGTCACACAGAATCAATATTTTTCACAGCAATGTTTTATGATTTCTTTATGACATCCCACATTGTTTACATTTTGATTTTATATGGATCTTAATTGGTATGATATGCATTTGGTATTGATTTTTTACTTTGAAAATAGGAATGAGTTTTAATTGGTAAGATTCCGTAGCAGTAATTTTAACTTGATATCTAAAATAATAATCATGGTAAAATTTACTTACCTTACTCACATGACTATATTACTTTCTATTGACTGTCATGTGACCGCGTCTCTGCAGCTTATAAAAATTGTCAGTAATACATAATTATAAATAATATGCTCTATAACGTAGTGTGCATAAAATATACATTATTGTCTATAGAAATGCTCTATCACACGATGATACTCTTTAAATGTTTGCTCAAAGCTGTTATAAAATTGAAAACTAAACTAATTCTGTTTATACTTGGCCAAACTTTTATTCCCGACAATATATTTAAAATTTATATGTACAGTAATATAATCACTGCACTGTAAATGAGGAGAACACCGGACGCGTCCACACTCAATCAATTTTGGAACATTTCGCGTTTATATTTTGAATGCCTGTGTTCAGGAAAGGCGTTATATTTACGAGTTGAACACTTATCATTTGAACGTCAGTGTTCAATGGTAGTCCTTCTGACGAGACAACATGAGAGTATTTGAGTTTTTGAGAAATTGGGAAAGTTTTTTTGGTCAATATATTGTGTGTGTCAGTTGAGGTTATATTTACGCAATTTTATAAGTAATGGTGCTTTAATAATTAAAACATTATAAAGTAGAACATAATATGAACAGTAGCGTTCATCGAATGTTCCAATTGAGAACGTTTCTAAAAAGAGATGTGTGACAATTTTTGACGTCAAAATGAACATCCACACGAGGGCACCAATTCAAGTACAACAACAACAAGTAAGCGTTGGCGAAACGCAAGCTGAAAAGAGACAAACGTTACACTAAACTTGAAGAAAAATACGGTATTAACTTTTACTTTTTTAGCATCTTTTTTATCCGTAATTATTTTATTTTTCTGAAAAGAACTAAGTCGTCATATTGTTGAAGTTCACAATGGCATAATTAACGTGTCTCCTTATATACAAGGAGAAAATCTATATGCGATAATGTAGATTTTTCTGAGTAGTCGGATTATTAAAAAAAATGTGTATAGATCTTTGTATGATATATTTTGTTGCTTTATATTTTAATAGGATAGCGAGTAAGTACTGTTGTTTCAAGCAGTGATGAAAGATTTGAACTATACTGTAGATCAACAGAAACTGGAGCAAAATATTTACAGAAATAAGGAGAGGATGTAATTTCCAGACTTCCATACAGATCTTTGAGGTGTGTTTCCTGAAACAATATTAGCCGGATAATATTTAAATTCTAACATTTCAAAATGAGCTTTCATTTATACATTAATACAAGTTACAAAGATGGCCTGACATTTTGTCACAAATAAATTGTGTCGTACAAGAGTCGTAGCTATTATAAAGAAATATCTACTTGGTTATTTTCATTTGTGAATATTATCTAGTAAGTCTGGGTATAGAGTTGTAACTGACGTTTTTCTTTTTCAGTATAGCTGAAAATTTCAACTCCGTAAATTCATAAATTATACTTCGTGAAATTCAAAGCATGATTTCATCTTCGTGAAGTTGAAATCGTGAATTTGTGAAGTTTAATTCGTGAATTCATGAATGTTGAAACCGTTCATTGTGAATTCCGTAGGTTGAGAACGTGTATTCACGAAGTTAAAATTGCAAATTCACGAAGATGAAATCAGGAATTCATGAAGGTGAAATGTCCCTAAAGCAACAACAGTGACAGACAAGCTGGGACGGTTTTAAAGCAGGAAGAAAACAACACAAACAGTAATAAGCAGCTTCAGAACATGAGAAATAAGGGAGCATCTTTGCAGTGTTTACTTAGAACCTGTAAAACAAAAGTTTTAAGATAGCATTTTTGACATTAATTAGATAAAATTTCACTTCAGTAAGAAAAAGCATAGAATATGTTGAGACCTCGGCTAAGAAAACTACAAACGTTGAAAAAGCATTTGAAACTCTCATTGAGGGTTGGTTTTATTTAATTAAACATCTAGTGTTAAAAATGTAACATAGTCAGATATGGAGTGAAGTTTGAAACGTTACAACACTATAAAATTCAAAATAATTTTGTTTGAAAAAAAAAAATTTATAAATTATATTGGGTAAAGTGCAATGCCACAGGCATATTTTGTATCAATATTAACGTATTCAGATATCCTTTCATTGTGATCATTTATCAAGATTACATTCCAAATTACATGCAGAAAATCTACGAATTAGCATATGACATCAAACAGATAGACCAATATGCTTTGTATTGATACTCTTTTATATGTATAACTTCATTAGTTAATGTAAACTAAACTAAAGAAATAAAACAATATTATACTTTAAGATACGAGTAATATAAATGAGTTTATATCTGTGTTGTTTTGTTCTCTTATATTTTTCTTACATTTATTTAACTTGAAATAGTTGTCATGTGAAAATGTTTATATAGAAGTTTTTTTATATTTATCCCATGTTAATCAAGGAAAGTAAATGAAGATATAATAGTTTAATTTTGAGAATAATTGTAATAAACGTAATTAATCATTCAATGCATTTTTTGCTTTCTGTTTTAATGACATGCACGTAACCTTGGTATCAGAAAAGGTTATGCCCGAATTGGCTATATGTGTTTCTTTGGTTGGTTCAGTCGCACTAGCTCTCTCAAGATGATACGAAAACTTCCCAGCTTCGGCGGTGGAGGAAGGCTTTAAATGTCGTATAACAGCGCTGTCGCAAAGACGTGGTTGATTTCGTGAATGAAATAATTGTCAACGCACAAACTAGGCAACCACGTTTATACTGCAACGCTCAAGGAATAACGCAACATTTTTAATATAGATTGCAAATGTATAGTGGTCGGTGGCGTCCATTTAAAAGCCGTGATATATTTTATCGTCAGTTTATAAAATGTCGCGTGCAACTTTTCAATCCGCGGGATTTTATCTCAAAAATGCATTAAATGTCACGGCTTATAGAAACTATCGATTTTGTCTGACACAACTTTGTCGTAAAAATCCAGTTTTACGGAAGAAACATTTTCTGTCTACTAAGTAGAATAAGCCATGCAAACACATGTCTACTACAGGTAGTCGATTGCGGTCATTATAGTCCGACCCCAAAGTGCGTTAAACTTCGCACCGCACTTTGGAGTCAAACGCACTTTGGAGTCAAAATCGAGAAATTGACCCCAAAGTGCGGTAATATGCTACATATTAACGCACTTTGGGTTCCAGAGATCTAAAGGTGTAATCTGAGTTCTGCTTAAATACTGAGTACTGACTTATTTTTGATCTGCGACATTGAAATATATGAGGTGGAGTTCAAGATGGCGGTCAATACTTTGATGATGCTTAAGTGATAAAAGTTTCATGAATTTTACCACTTGAAGTATCTAAAAAATGTGTTTATATAACACAATTACGGTGGCCTAAAAGTGACATTTGCATTTTTTTTAGTTTTGCATACATATCATTTTTTAGTTTTGCATACATATTTTTTTTTAGTTTTGCATTCATATTTTATTTTAGTTATTCGTACATATTTTATTTTTGTTTTTCGTACATATTTTAGCCAATCAAAACAGCCTTCAAATCTCATAACAGCCCATAGTTGAGTATAAAACTAGCACAGTGGTTTGGTCACATTTCGGCCCATTTTTGGAACCGGCCCAGTCGTTTTCGGCCGGGCAAGTCTGGTTTCGGCCGACCCTTTTCGGCCCATTTTTTAAATTATATGTATTTTATATAATTATTGTTTTTTTTTAATATTATATACTATTATATTAGTGTCTATTTGGAATAGGCTTAAGATTAATGATCAGTTATTATTATGAATTTGCACCACTCAACCCAACTCCCTGAGAATAGCAAGGGGGGGGGTCATTGACTTTAAACCAAGCCGACCACTGGTAGAATCTTAGCCCTGTGGGGGATACTCAGATAACAACATTCCTGCCTTATGCCCCGGAACAGCGCAACATCAACACACGATTCTTTTTTAACCTGCACTCCCCGGGGGCAAGAGAGGTGGTTACAAATGACTGGTGTATTACAATAATGCATAACAAAAGATCTAAAAAGATCCACTGCTTAGTGGATTTTGATGAAAATTGGATCAATTCTTTAGCACATCCAGATAATGTGCAGAACTTATATGTCAGATGTGCCGGCTCAAGGTCGGGGTCACACCTTCAGGTCAAAGGATTAAGACTTGGGTTTCATGTCCGCTCCTTATCTCCAAAACCCCATAAAGGATTTTCAGGCACTTTGTGTAAAATGTTAACCACATCGAGACAATATGCAGAACCTTTCTTTGGGTTACCGCGGACTATATACTAAAAGTGTTGTTATTTTTGTTGATACCTCCAAAATGAAAATATTGGTATTTGCAAATGGCATTTGCAAATGGGGTACTGTAATTTACAAAGTGTAATTTACGAAGTGTTTTAAAATGGTGTTTTACAAATGGCGTAATTATCCAAACCTCTACTTTGCAAATTGCGTCATGTAAAAATATGTGCGAAAAAAAAAATTTGTACAAAAAAACTAAAATAAAATAGGCATGCAAAATTAATAAATGAAAATGTATGCAAAACTAAAAAAAGGATGTATTCAAAACTTAAAAAAAAATATGTACGACAAATAAAAAAAATATGTACATAAAACAAAAAAGTATAAAAAAATGCAAATGTACGGAGCCCCTAAGGTGACATTTTCGACACTTTTTCCCCGGCATTTAATTCGTTTTTACAAAATATTATTTCGTAATTACGAAATATTAATTCGTTTTTACGAAATATTATTTCGTAATTACGAAATATTAATTCGTAATTACGAAATAATAATTCGTTTTTACGAAATATTATTTCGTAATAACGAAATATTAATTCGTAAAAACGAAATGTTATTTCGTAATTACGAAATAATAATTCGTTTTTACGAAATATTAATTCGTTTTTTGTTACGCACTCTGGGGTCGGACCCCAAAGTACGTAACGCACTTTGGGGTTGGACCCCAAAGTGCGGTGTTACAAGGCTGAAAAAAGTGAAGAGAAAACCGTAAGATTCAATGTGACATAAGGTGATTGGAAGAAAATGAGATGATTTAAGTATGTAAACTAATTTAGAAACTAACACTGTGTTGTTTTCTTAAGAAATGAAATATTTCATAAGTCTCAATATTAATTGGTGACTTTGGTATTTGCATTTATAAAAAAGTTTATCTCAGTCCTGTGATCAGCTGAAAATTTCAATGAAAATGGGGGGGGGGGTATCCTCTTTGAAGAATGGTTGGCTACCCCTATACCCTCGTATAAGAAGATCATTTTTATGTGTCAGGCTTTTCATTCTGCTAGGAGTTCCACCTCTATAACAGGAAAACTCAATTTTAAGGCAGGACTAAGGACCATTTCTCAAAATGTAAGTCTATAAAGAGAAGAAAATTTGAAATGTCATAATTATGGCCGTGATATTTAAAAAAAAAAAACCTTTATTGAGGAACTTAAAGTAATAGCCTATATTTTTTTCTTCGACTTAATGTAGAATTTATTCAACACTTGAAAAACATGTCGTGGATTTGTTTCGGTTTCTATAAACGAGGGGTTAAATGTAGTGTAAAACCATGGACCCTACCAGCTATTGGAGTTAAAATGCTCCATGCTGTTCGTTTTCAACAACTTTTATAATATATCAAGGTTTAAACGTTCCACGTGACGATTTCGGCAGAAAAGCTTGTGGCTGTACTGAGATGAATGGGGTGATAATGGTGGAGATTAACTTGATGGTATAATGATTATGGTGATGGTTATTATAATAGTGATAGTGGTTATGATGGTGGTTACAATGATGATGCTGGGAATAGTAATGTTGGTGGTGATGATGATTGTTTTAATAATGATGGTGGTTGATATGATAATGGTGATGGTACTGATTATGGTGGTTGTGATGGTGGTATTTATGACGATCATAATTATGGTTGTAATTGTCTTCAGGATAATGATAATGCTGGTGATGATAATGATGATGTTGTTGTTGTTGACTGTGGTGAGAGTGGAAGCTATGTTGATTGTGGTAAAAATTATGGTTTTGATGGTAATTATGATGATGGTGGTTATAATGCAGACGATAATATTTTTATTATGCTGTCGGTGATTATCGTGATTGTGATAATGACGATGTTGTCTGCGATAATGATGATTGCAGATGTGACGATGTTGTTGTTAATGATTAAGATAAAGGCGAAGCATTCTACTGTACTTTTAAGTACTTTATTGCAGTTAATAATAACAACGGTAGATAATCTATTTTATTAGTTTTGTTTATGCTATGGAAGTATGCAATGGAAGTGTGTCTTTCATCCACGTAATCAGATTATACTTATGGTTGACAAATCACCGCATAAACAAACTTGACAACGCTATTATACTGTATAACAAGGTATTCCCCTTTGTATTTTATTAGGTCCGAGGCCGCCAGACAAATGCCACGATTGTTATCAAGCGGGATAGCTTCCTGACATGGTGTAAGTTATTATGAATTTACCAATAAATATTGTGGTGTATACATAAAGTACATTTACTTTTTTCATGTGAATATCAATGAGTATCACAAATCAAGTTACGTACTTATCTACATATTCAGCACAGAAAAAAAAAGATTCATATTTTGCCTAATATATTGTTGTAACCGTTTATAAACAAACATTTTTTACTTTGATAAATTGAACAGAGATAAAAAAACAAGCTTTGAATCACAAGTGTAATAAAAGCATATATTTTAATCGTTCTCTCTATAGGTCTGCCAATCTTTAACATTTTATCATCGGATTTGTTCACAAGAACAAGAACAAGAAAATTTCAGTTATAAGGTATGATTTTTTATACAAACATTCATCAAGATTATTTGTTTATGTCTTATCGTTTAAGAATACTTAAGTTGTATAGTTAAAAGAAGACATCTTTACAATTTAATCGAAACACATAATTGTTCATAATTAAGTAAAATGTAGAGTAGGAAATAAATTTAAAAAGTGGGAAAATTTATTCAAGTGTACTACATAGTTAATTGTTTCCTATCAGATCTATACAGCTGTCACCATTATTCAAATGTACGTATATTTTAACGAAATAATTCACTTATTGTGTGACTCAATTACTCATTTTTAACCGTTCAGCGTAATAGCGTAGTCGTTGAGTGTTGGCTTTGTCAGTGTAGAGACCGTTGTTCGATTCTTGGAAGAGGTATTTTTTCTTTTCTTTTATTTTTTGTTTTTAGATATTTTTCAAAGAACTGGATTTTAGTTCCTCGTGAATTTATTTCACACAATTCTATTTGAGAACATTTAGTTTAACACACATTCGCTTTAACAAGTAAAGTTAGAGGCAACACAGTCGTGATTATAGTGATAAATGTGGAATGGAAGAAATTAAAATATATCAATATACAATTGAGCCGAAATTGTAAAAAAAATGTAGCAAATTGAATTCAGAATTTTTAATAGAATTAAATTGACAATACTTTTCAATCTGTTTGATGACTGTTAAAATCAAATACATTTAATTTTGCTAAATCGTTATAAGTTTAACTTTAAATTGTACACAATATTAAACTAATAACAGGTTTATAAAAGAGAATATGAAAATGTTTTCTGAAAGCAAAAAACATACAGACTTTAAAAGACAATTCCAGATTTGAACTAAAAAAGAAAGCATTTTATTTACATGAACTCTCCATGCATGTCATAATCTGAACTCTCTTACCTCTACGCTACTCGGATTTACGTGTCTATATTCAATTAAAATCTTCTTTATTTCAGCAAAAATGCAAAAAGTAATAACTGAATAACTTGCACAACCCATTATATCATAATGATTTGACCGATTAATGTAAACGTTATCGTGTTCGACTTATAAGTATTTCACGTGAACAAAACAAATTTTTGTTCAATATAATAATATACATCCTACGTATATTAATGCAAACTCGTTTTTCTTTGCAAGTCATCTGTTTTGTTTGTTTGTATTTTTATTGTTTTTTTTTGTGAGCTAAGTATTTCACGTGAACAAAACAAATTTTAGTTCAATATAATTATGTACATTATACGTGTACTAATGCAAACTCGTTGTTCTTTGGCAAGTTATCAGTGTTCTTGTACGAGTATATGATCAAAACGTTAAGGGAATTTACATTTATGTATATAGAGATAACTACACTAAAAAGTAATAATCAATATATAAATCCTACAGTTAAAGAAGGTATATACAACATGTCATAAAACATAAAATTTGTCATACTGTACGTATAATCTTAGCATGAGTAAAGATAAAATCAAACAAAAGTTTTCAACAAACAAATATCATAAGCGAGACCTATATGCTTGTTGTCAATAAATACAAACTGTAATCGCTAAGCTTACATTACATTATAGCGTATGAACTCGAGCATAATTTTATGCCATTACGTGTTCAAATGCCGATTTTTGGTAAATCTCAGGTCCCTTATCTGTTGTGAAAATCTCCAGCACTAGTGTTGGTCATTATGTAAGGTCGTATACAAACAAAATACACAATCGCAACTACTCGGCCCTTTCCGTCAGTCTTCGGATAAGGGCCTCGAACACAATAATATGAATACACAGAACGGATGCGGTATTTCGGTCTACCCTACGCTAAGAAACTAAACATGTAAACAAATAGTAATTTAATGCTGGGAAGTGTTGACAAGTTTATTTCCAATATATGTAGTAAAAGTCCACCTAAAATAAGTGAATTCATAGGTACAAAAGCAAACAATACATTATTTATATATTTATTATTATGGTTGTAGAAACCGAAAGTACAAAAAACCAACCTGTTGACATTTGGTTGGATTTGTTTAAAATTGAACATCAGTGGGCATATTTAAATTACAAATTGTTGTCAGACATATTTTCAAGCATAAGAGTATCGGGACAGACATTAGATGTAAAATATATACATTCCTTTTACATAATCTCTGTTTCTGTTTACATCTGAAACCACGTGGTAGAACTACTTTCAATCCGTATTGTTTCCGAGGTTATTATAGATAATAGCCGAGGCAGTTCCGAATGCAAAATACACGGTGCTACGAACTATCTTGTCCAAACATAAAAATCAATATTAAGTATCGCTTCTTTTAGACTGAACAATTTATACGATAGTTGCATTTACCAAAATTAAACAGATTATAACAACCATTGACCGATGATGACAGTATGCGGATAATGTGTTAGTTTATCACACTTTTTTTTTCATAACACAAAATAATCAGTTTAGGATAACAAAATCGTCACATAAATAGGACGAAAGTATATTATCTTCAAAATATTCATTAAAAAACATGTGTACCCTTAACAAAATAAAGTTTAGCAAAGTTTAAACTCGATTTTTTATAAGCGTTCGCTCTAAAGGCTTAATTTATATCAGTGATTTCTAGGTGACAAGATACCGGTGGCCTAGTGGTTAAGGCGACCGCCTTCGGATCGGGAAGTCGAAGGTTCGATACCCCACGGGGGGAGCGTTAATTGAAGTATGAATGTTTATCGTGGGACTCGTTCTGAAATGGCCGCTTCGTGAGCCGCGAGGTAGTTACAATGAATGGTTACCGATTTCTATCCGCCTGGCGCCTTGCATAGAGGTAGGAGTTGGGAGGTACATGTTATGCAAGCAAAAGGTGTCTCATAAGTCAGAAATGGCTGGCCTTTCAGTAGGGATGACACTATTATAAACAAGACCTTTACCTTTACATTTTATTAAGTGGATGTATAATTGTTAACGCCGTAAAATCGATGTATAAACGGGCTATTTAAACTTATTATGCGACAGGTATATACCAACTGTTGTTAGCCTTATGTTTACTTAAGCTCTACATCGACTTTATCTACATATCGTAGGCTTAGTTTCAATATGATATTATTCGTATGTTTATACTGAGCAAGTACTGAGGAAAATTTTGTTATAACTGTTACAAAATCTTTTTCAATTGACAAAGAAGGATCATGTTTTTATATATCCGATCTCTTATCAAACTACTTAATATGTTGATTTCCAAGTTCTTACCGAGTTTTGTTTTTAAAATCACAGTATTGCTGCGATATAATCAATATAAACGTGACAATATGTGAATATAAAATAGGTTATCAATCTGGAAGTTTTGTGAAAACGCACCTTTTGAATCAATATAATACCTTGTAATAATGCACGATGTCGCATTTTACACAAACAATATTTAAACTATATATTTGAACATATCAGTTTGTGAGACACTTTTTTTTAAATGACTTTGATTTACTCTAATACTTCATTGAATATACAAATAAAAACATAAAATGTTCAATTAACAGCATTCAGTTTAATCCTTATTTATGTGAAATATGAAGACTTTAAAGTTAATATACTTTCGAGATAATGAGCCGAAACCGTTCTGACATGTGACCTTAGCATTTGACCTAGTGACCCAAAAACCATTAGGAATCATCTACGTGTTATACCCGATCAATATTTGAAACATAAAGACTATAAGATAAATAGTTTTCAAGATAATGGACGGAACCATTCTGACATTTAAGGCACCTGTGATCTATCTTGCCCTTTGAACAAGTGACTCTAAAATCATTAGTGGTCATCTACTGAATAAGATTAATCAATATGTGAAATATAAAGACTTTGTGATAAATAATGTTAAAGATAATGAACGGAAACCATTCTGACATATAAGGTCCCTGTGACCTAGTGACCCCAAAATCAATAGGGGTTATCTACTATCTATGACCAACCAGTATGTGAAATATGAAGACTTTGTGATAAATAGATTTCAAGATAATGAGCGGAAACCATTCTGACATATAAGGTGCCTGTGACCTTGTGACTCCAAAATCAATAGGGGTCATCTTCTATCTATGACCAACCAGTATGTGAAATATGAAGACTTTGTGATAAATAGGTTTCATGATAATGAGCGGAAACCATTATGACATTTAAGGCTCCTGTGACCTTTAACCTAGTAACCCAAGAATCAATAGGTGTCATTTATTACTTATTACCAATCATATCGTGAGATATGAAGACTTTTTGAGATAACCAGCGGAAACCATGTGGTCTGAACGACCGACATAAGCAAAACAATAAACCCCATCTTCTTCGAAAAGGGGGGGGGGGGTGCATAAAATGATACTGCAAAATATTATCAGTTCAAATCATGTCCATATGTATCCAGAATTTAAGGACCCTAAAAAAGCAAATCTAAAGGGTTTTAAATTCATTGTTGTAAGACAACTATCAAATCTAAAATGTAAAAGGTCATAATAAGTAAAGTCAACTTGCAATGTACCTAATTATTATAAGCAAAGCAGGAACATCGTTAACGATTCATAATTGAATAACGTAGATTAAGTTTTGATATGTAATGTAAGATTGCAAGTAAACTCGATAAATGTATGACATCAATATTCCTGCTTGAAAGTAGAGTAATGCTTATATTTAACATCAGATATTGTTACTTATTCTTAATTTCAAAATAGATACATATAAATGTATATGTAACAATGAGTTATTTTTGTGTATAACATATATTGTGACTTTATAAAGAGTTAAATTACTGTTTTAGGTATGTGCGTCGGCTATATCAAAATTATAAAAGTAAAAGTGACAAGAACAAAAAGTATGAAAAATAATAATACAACTTATTTTTCAGATATATTTAAT
Source organism: Ruditapes philippinarum (assembly GCF_026571515.1). NCBI lineage: Eukaryota > Metazoa > Mollusca > Bivalvia > Venerida > Veneridae > Ruditapes > Ruditapes philippinarum. Next base: position 101,901 of record NW_026864865.1, on the reverse strand, counting down.
TCGATTCATCGACTTTAAATTCAGATTTTTGTAGTAAATGATTATTTAACACTTTGCATAACTTGTATTCCTATCGCAAACAGTACAGAATTTTCAGATTAAGATGACATTGCTTTAATTGTCAAAGACTAATATAATACAATGTTATAGTGATAAAAAGGACGATAACACAATAAGATACAATAACGTTGTTAACTAACCTCAATTGTAATCTGTTTGTAAAACAACAAAAAGCCTCCAAATATTGAAAGTGGCTATAACAAAAGCAAGGAACAATTAAAATCAGTAAACGTTACAGATCGTCACTCACAGTCAAATTGAAATGACAGTATCGATTTGATTACACTTTCACTGACGGTACAACAAACCATTCCTTAGATGGTTGTTGTATAACACCCATAAAAAGACAAGAACGACGATATTTTTCAGAAGATTGGACAGTATAAACTAGAAATGCTAGAGCCAACCATAAAATGAGAATTGGACAGAAAACAACTGTATGTCATATAAAATACCAGATTAAGAGTACAGGTAGGCGGACAATTCAGGACAAGCAGTGCAAAATGAAAAAGGCTAAAACGTATTGCAATGTAAGGTATCAATAATCAATTTAATATTACTCAATACATAGTAGAATCATTCATTTAGTAAAAATGTGTTATTAAATCTAAATATTAGTACATTACAAATGCCGATTTGAAACATTATGTTATATTAATGTTTAAAGGCGTCTTAAATTGCACGCGCTTATAAATTAGGTAATCTTTTGATATAAACACTCGATTTTTTGAATAGGCCATTGTACATGAGTTTTAATATTATATTTGATAAATATTTCACTTGAAACAGATCGTTTAAGATATATATCCCTCCTATAATATTACATAACATTCATTATTTCCATCATTAAATATTTTGACAAATCTAGTGTTTATATCTTTTGTTGTTGACATTTCTAATTGCATGCCCCTAATAAGATACATTAACACGACATATGTATTATGCATACCAAGGCATTTCTTTATAGATGAAGAAATAGGACAATGCACAATCTTACACTATTTGTCAGGAAGTGTTTCTGTATGAATATAATGTTTATTTAGACGGACGAATACAATCACATTTGACAATGGTATATGAATAAATATTACCTTTCTCGTTAAGCGTTGTGTCATATTATTTTCTCACAGGAACCTTACTTCTTTTTAAAGGCAAGTCAGAAACATACAAATATTTACTTCTTCAGAAAAGGCAAAATGAATTGTATAATGTTAACAATGGTTTAATAAAATGTTAGATGCGTGTTTCTTGAAGAAAGTAGCGAAACATGCCTTATTTGTCTTTCTTTTGTAAATCAATAACACAAGAAAGGGGTAAGTCAAGTATGATTGTTTTAAAAAAATTGAACTTATTGTTTCACTTAGTTAATAATCAAGCAGCATATAATGTTAAAAGAAGACGGAAACATAATATCTTCAACGATTTATTTGTTCAAATAAAATGTGTGTACCATTTTAAGTAATAATGGAGTAAAAAATCGACTTTCAGTATTTTATGCTTTAAAGGCTGAAGGTATATTAGTGTTATGTATTCATCATACATTGGTTATCCTGAAAAACCGTTGTATTATTAAAAACTTATAAAGCAACTTATGATTATGATTGAATTTATGTTTTGCGTCGATATTACTTGCATAGAAGTTTTTGTTGCAATATAATACGTATGTTTGTTTGTATACTGACGAAATGCTGAATTACATTGTTATAACGTTTATCAAATCTGTTTCAATTTAAAATACACTTTCAATATGTTTGTTTTCTTTAGAGAATCAGTTAACAGTTTGCTTATTTTTGAATTTCTTTCAAATAAAATTTTGTTTTAAGTTATTAGATGTATAATTGACACTTTTTCAAAAGGCGTTAAAAACTCTACATTATTAAACTTTACTATATTCTGGACAAAAGTACAAACAAATGCAATCGTTTACAATCTTACTTGAAAAATATTGACAAATAAATTTAGTTTTTTGTATCGGTTTTATACAACACCAATTATATTTTCATTATCTGTTTCAGTATATTTATATGTTCCTTACTTGAAAAGTAATAAACAAGAACTAAATTTTCAAAAATCTACAAAGATATCAATGTTATATGTATATGATTTTTATCGAGCCAGGTATCTATTATTTTCTATCAAAAATGAAGAGGGTTGGATAAGATAACCCGTCAGATGTTGTCAATGTAATCGGGACATCAATACATTTTAATAATGATTATCAAGAAATTATTTTCAACATTTGTGCAAATAAAAAGAAAGTTAACCACACTGATTTGTTTTAAAATATAATCATTTGAGTGGTTATTCTATCCATTTTCACAGTAAAAATATACATAAAACCTTTTTTTTTCATACAAAAGAAAAAAAACACAACTGTTATTATTGAAAAAATGCATCTTCTGGGGTTTGAACACAATCTGTGTCTCCCCACTAATACTATTTAGAGAGAAGATACTGTATTAGGCATCTTATTCCTTAATATTAACGTCCAAATTCCATAATGTTTGTTTTAAAATCAACTTATACTTGCACAGACACTTACACTGAAACCGTGAATATAAAAGTGTGTAATAATCTGGAGGTTTAATGAAAAACAGTTTCAACCGCACTATTTGAATCATTAACATGCCTTATAATAATATACCAGATCGTGTAATTTCATTTATATAATCAAGAGGATATTGCATTTATGCTGTACTGATTGAAAACTGAAATTCATTTATTTTCATAGTTAACTGTTGGTTTTTTTTGCATAAAAAACGACAAAAAGCCTACTGATAGATATATGAGTGTTAAACGAGAGTTTCAAATTGGTATTTACTATTAACGGGAATATATTATAGTTAATCAAACAAGAAGTTTAAAAGCAGATATATAAACAGCAAATTCTTTTAATCAATACTATACTCTACATTAAAAACTTCGTTGGTCACACACACCTTTCACCGATTATAACAACCTTTGGCCGATGATGACAGTATGCGGATAATGTGTTAGTTTAACAGACGTTTGTTTATAACACAAAATAATCAGTTCAGGATAACAATATCGTCATAAAAATAGGACGAAAGTATAAAAAAACAACATATGTACCCTTTAAAAAACAAAGTTTAGCAAAGTTTTATCAGCGATTTCTATAAGCATTCGCTCGCTCTAAAGGCTTAAGTTATATCAGTGATTTATATTCAACATATTTAGTTGATGTATAATTGTTAACGCCGAAAAATCGATGTATAAACTAGCTATTTAAACTTATTATGCGACAGGTATATACTTAGTGTTGTTGTTGGCCTTATTAAGCTCTACAACGACTTTTCCTACAAAGCAGGCTTAGTTATTCGTATGTTTATATACTGAGTAAGTACCGAAGTAAATTTTGTTATAACTGTTACAAATTAATTTCAATTGATAGACAATGATCATGTTCTTTATATATCCAATCTCTTATCAAATTACTTGATATGTTGGTTGTCTTTTTAGCCCGCCTGAGCTAGCTCGTCCATCGTCCGTCGTCTTTCGCCCGTTCACACTTGTTCGTTAACACTAGCGGTCACATTTTTGCCTCAATCATCATCAAACTTTGTCAGGATGCTTACCTAGTAGATAGCTCAGACGAGTTCGAACATGGGTCATATCGGATGAAAAACTAGGTCACCGGAGCTAAAATAGAACCTTGTTAACACTCTAGTGGTCACATTTTTGCCTCAATCGTCATTAAACTTGAAAGCTCAAATGGCCTTGAACATGGGTCATCTCGGATGAAAAAACTAGGTCACAGGAGCTAAAAATAGAAAAAACTTGTTATCACTCTAGCGGTCGCATTTCAACTCAATAATCATCAAACTTGGGCAGAATGCTTGTCTAGGTAATAGCTCGGATGAGTTTGAACATGGGTTATCTCGGATGAAAAACTAGGTCACAGGAGCTAAAAATAGAAAAACCTTGTTTACACTAGAACGGTCGCATTTTTGACTCAATTGTCATAAAACTTGGTCAGGATGATTGTCAAGACATTAGTTCGGATGAGTTCGAACATGGGTCATCTCGGATGTAAAACTAGGTCACAGGAGATAAAAATAGAAAAAACCTTGTCAACACTTTAGTGGTCACATTTTTGACTCAATTGTCATCAAATTTGGTCAGGATGCTAGTCTAGGTAATTGCTCGGATGAGTTTCAACATGGGTCATCTCGGATGAAAAATTAGGTCACAGTAGCTAAAAATTAAAAAAAATCTTGATAACACTCTAGTTGCTACTGTTTTGATCCAAATATCCTGTAAATTGGATGAAATTTTGTTTTGATGATTTCTAGGTCAAGTTCGAATATGGGTCACCTGGGGTTAAAAACTAGATCACACTGCCCAAATAATGAAAAACCTTGTTAACATTCTTGTGGTCACAATTTTGACTCAAATATCATCGAACTTAATCAGGATGCTTGCCTAGGTAATTGCTCGGATGAGTTCGAACATAGGTCATCTCACTTGAAAAACTAGGTCACAGGAGCTAAAAATAGAAAAATTTTGTTAACACTATAGTGATCACATTTTTTACTCAATTATCATGAAACTTGGTCATGATGTTTGCGTAGGTATTTTTTCGGATGATTTCGAACATGGATCATCTCGGATGAAAAACTAGGTCAAAGGAGCTAAAAATAGAAAAATCTTGTAAACACTGTAGTGGCTACCGTTTTGATCAAGGTATCCTGGAAATTGGTCTGAAAGTTTGTTTTGATGATTTCTAGGTCAAATTCGAATATGGGTCACCTGGGGAAAAACTAGGTCACACTGTTCAAATATGGATAATCCTTGTTAACACTCTAGTGGTCGCATTTTTTTGACTCACGAATGTTTGTCTACGTAATTGTTCGGATGAGTTCGATGGGTCAAGTGAGCGATATAGGGCCATATTGGCCCTTTTGTTTATATCAATGTTCAATAAAATTGCACATTGTCTAGTTAATTGTTCGGATGAGTTCGATGGGTCAGGTGAGCGATCTTAGCCCTCTTGTTTATATTTATGTTTAATAAGATTTCAAATTATAACTTTTCAAGTTCTTGCAAAAGTTCTGTTTTTAAAATTACAGTATTGCTCTGATATAAACAATATGAACGTGAACAAATGTGAATATAAAATAGAGTATCAACCCGGAAGTTTTAAAAATACGCACCATTTGAATCAATATAATGATACACGAGGTCGTATTTTACCATTGATACTACATCAAGAATATTTTAACTATCTATGTGAACATATCAGTTTGTGAGACACTTTATTTGAAGGAATTTGATTTACACTAATGCTTCATTGCATATACAACTAAAACATAAACTGTTCAATTAACATCATTCATTCTAATTATTCATGTAAACATCGTGCAAATGTTAGATAATTAAAAGTAAAGAGGACGCAAGTTGTCATATGACAATCTAGTTACACGACATATTTTTGTCACAAAAAATCTATTATAAGTTTCAAGCGTGAGATAATTGATTTAATACATAATTGTCCTTATTTAAATTAACACATTTTACAAATCTAAAAATAGTTTAAATGTTTAGAAATTAAAATTGTAGTATATTATGCTGCTTTTATCTATAAAAGATATAACTTAAAAGGTTGATTCGCGTAAGGTTTTTTTGGGGTCATTTTCTAAAACAAATACATCAGCTTGTGTTCAATGAAGTTTGACAGGAAACTGTTAGTTCATGTTGCAGTTATATCAGATATCTGTACACACTTTTATTATTGTTAATAAAATGTAACATTTGATTACTTACAATTTCTGATATTTTAGTTTTAAACAATATAGTAATTTATCAACCCGAACTGTTTTGAAAAATAGTTTAACACTAAAGATAACTACGTGATAAATGCATAGGCATAGGGAAATAAATATATATTTATTTATAATCACAAGATGTTCAATGTAAATTATTCAATGTTTAATGTAAATCAGTACATTGTGTTACATACATTTCAACAATAACAAACTAACTTGATTTTAAAGATTTCTTGTCTCTCATTTCATATAGAATTGTATCGGTTTGTGTTTGAAAAAGGAATTGTTAACGTATTTCGTGACACGAAAGGTAATAGTTATATTAAACATATATCCGAAAGCTATATGCATAAGCAAATCTTACGAATCTTACCATACTGTTTTTGTGCTCATTAATTTGAGATTCGAATCACACTTAAACGGTCATTGTTAATGCTCCAACGATATTCAACAATGGTCGATACTTATTAGACGGACACATATTTTGAAAATAATCAGATATGTTTGTTAATTGTTACTCACTTTACATAGAGATCAATAAATGAAAATTTATAACAGTATAAAAAATGAGCTTTAAAGTGGAGAGTAAATGGCTGCGAAGGAGTGAGTAAATGGAAAGGAATAAGTCAAATGTTACGTGAAGAAAGTTGGGATGAATGTGAAATGATTTGTCATAAAAGTAGAAAAATGTGATAGGATTTTGTCTTCCGTTCAGATACTTAATTACAATAAATATACAAGGCACCTAAATGCATGGGGAAATAATGGTTTATTTATATCTCTTATAACTAATTTTCTTTTTTGGCCAAGCAAGTGCATTTCTCCGGTGTCCTTTTTCCGGAAATCGTATATGAAATGTTTTATTGGCCCGAGTCACTTAACATGTACCGTAAGTGTTTTTTCTTTCATTTTAGCACTAAACTCGTTTTCTTCTTGCAATTGTATATAATAAAATTTCTTTAAATGTAGCGTGTAAACAAACATATATAATGATTTGTATACGATTACAAATAATACGTCTTGACATTAATACAAACAGTTTTACTTCCAATCCTGATAAAACATATTAGAACGCACAGGGATCTGTAGAAAACTGTTAAGTCAATAAAAGTTAATTCTTAGACTTGGCAGTTTTAAGCTAAAACGTTTACGTCTATCCAGCTGGTTTGCGGAACGTTGGTTGATATATTCAGGTGCCTGTTCGTGTTTGAAATAATGCGTGTAGACGCACGTGCAGTCTTTCTTCACCAGTAAAGTTGGAAAGTCGCCATATGATATCTACTGTGTTGACATCACAACACGCCCTTCCCGCGAATTTCAGTCTCTTAAAAAATGTCAATCTTGATACAAGGTGCTGAAAGATGTTCCAATAGTTATTCAAATTCGAATTGTTTTCAAAACAATGAAGCATTATTTGTAAACTATCACAGGCACTGTCTCCATTATCTCTATAGAATGGACACAAACTCGGCCATAATCCGTTATATAAATAACCGTTATGAGGTTAAGTATTAAAATAAGATAACAGTTCCAGTTTCAGTTTTTTTATTAGTTTAAACATATTTATTTCCCGAATATTTACATGATATACATAATACAATACAATCAGAATACAAATATATAATATATTCAAAGAAAAGGATGAGAATGAAAGACTAAGTCTTATAAAATTCTTCTCCTTTTAGTGTAACTTTATAATGAGTCGATTTTCTAATATTTTGTACAATTATCAAAAAAGTGGAATGTAAATATTTGTGACGAAGTAAACGTTATATTTATAAGTAATCATCGGGATAAGAATTAGAAATTATAATAACGAAAAAAGAAGAAAGGAAAACAAATAATCAAATAGGAAGAAAAAAGAAAGAAAGAGAAAAGAAAGATTGCTTCACTGTTTCACTTTAAGTCAGAGAAATCGCTTTGATTCTGAGATAAAAGTATGAACATGTTTAAAGATATTGGCATTATCAGTATCTGAGATGTCCGGGTTGCCAAAAAGTAGGGTGTTGAGGGTAATATCGAAATTATTTAGATTTCCCAATAATTTTTCTCTACATGTACGAAAGCGATTGCAATCAAAGAAGTAATGATAGTTAGTTTCCATTTGACCACACTCACATAATGGCGATGGTGATATATTTTTTAGAAACAAATGATAATTAAGGGAGCTACATTTTGTGCGTAACCTGGTGTGAAGAATTTGAAGTTTTCTATCACCAAAATAAAAGTATTTTGGTGTAGTTTTCTTATCACGTAATAGATAATTTTTAAACATTGAAAGGGTTGGTAGATTCCTTATGTTAAGGGGCAAGTTGTTAGTTTTTTTATTAAACCAAGGCATATAATAACAAACAAACGAACAGAAAAATAACAGTCAAAAACCACTAATATCACAAAAAATAATACAATTATGACTATCTAAATAGACAGAAAAGGAGATCATATTGTTCATATTGTCACGTGAATTCAATACAACATGTATTTACACTGTAACATATGGGAACGAAGAATGAGAAGTACTTATTATCTAAATTTTAACATAATGTTTTTACAAAATAAAGATAGTTTTAATAGAATTGTTTTATCACAACTATTTATGAATTTGTCAAGAAGTTTAAAAATATTGGGATGAATATAAAAACAAGTAAGAAGAGATTTACGTTTTATGTCATTAAAGCACAAACATTCAAAGAATTAGTAAAATTCATCACCAATAGCTTGATGCGGACATAAGTAACAGAGCCTTTTATTATGATGAATTGCCAAATTTCTGCCTTTTTTAATTGGTAATAGGTGATTCATTGTTCTAAATTTACATAAATATGTGCCTACATCAAATGGAAGTACATCTAGATATTTTTCAAAACAATGAGTATTTTTTTATGTACGATACACTAAGCATTAAGAAGGTGTATCAATAGTACTATGTCAATCTTGTAAAAAAATATCATGTAGTCTAAGATTCACAATGTATTTAAAGTGACTTATATTATCTACTTTCTGTAAATGAAAATATTTTGCAGACCAAGATTATTAAGCGTTTCTTTCACAACAATTATCCATTTAGAATTAACAATAATTTTAGAGGACAAAGACAACCCGGGAAATAAAGTAAAGAATATCAGCACTTATCAGTACAAAATAATTAATAAATAAAAGTTGTGTGGCAGGAAAATTAATGAAAATGTATTGAATATATATGTACTCAAAGTGTGAGAAAAATATACCATTTTTTGCATTTTTTCAGTTTGTACATTGTAATGAATCGTATTATCTTTATCATTTTTTAAAACTAAATGTGTGACAAATTATTAAAAGGATTAAAAGGAATAGCTTCACCTGTAATAATGAGAAACATTGTCTTGTGGCGGGAATGCTTTGCTGTGTACATCAGTCACATCTTTGCAAGCAAATATATTCTGTTTTACTAAAATACAAGCGCTTAGAGATAGCGTTATAACATGTGTTCTGTTTTACTTTAAGAATTATATCGTATTAAATATGATGCAATAACGGTTATATGATTACGTGAATGTTTATATGAAATTTTAAGAATATTTCCAAGCTACATAATTTGAACATGTATTTTAGATGTTATAACACATATATCTTAAATTGAAAATATAAATACACAATATAGAGTATATCAATAATTGTATAGTTCTAGATTACTGTTTACCTTGTTATAATTATAATAATATTATAATGATAAAATAGATTTCTGACATTTTCAAGCCAGAAAAATGAATACAATTTTAATTTTTAAATCAAATTTGTGTCCTCTTGATTTCATTAGCTATATTTTAGTTACAATTCCAGCCGTGAAAAATCAAATTTTACACAGGTTTTTTTTTGACAAAATCAAATATAATTAACAATTGACATTTACGATTATTTGTTGTTATCTTAAAGATATGACTGTTTATTTAGAAAATAATTCAATAATAAAAATTGATACTCAAAGCTTGTAAAATGGGTAATTCATATGTAACGTAAAATATGTATTTATTCATTTTTATTTCCTGATTTGTAGGTACGCTTTTGTTACAGAAAAATGGAAATATCTAACCAAAAACTAATGAAGGACAAAGGTGCTCTACTGTGTAGTTTTTGTGAAGATTTTGATATAAAAACTTGTGTGGATGGTTTTTGCGTAGAATGTGAAGTTTACGTTTGCCATTCATGTTTTATGAAACATAAAGGACGCAAGATTAGTAGAAATCATACATTGGTAACAATTGACGATTCAAATGCAGTGAAAGTAACGGTTGATGATACGTACGACCCATGTCAGCAGCACAATGGAGAATTCGTGAAATTTTATTGTCCAAAGCACGACCAAGTTGGCTGTGGAGAATGTAGCGTTTTAAACCATAATGGATGCAAGTTGGAATTCATTCGGGACAAAGTTGCTGCCTTAAGTACAAGCCAAGATTCTAGAAATATCATACAAGAGATTGCTAAATGCACGAAAGAGGTTGAAGATAGTGCCTCATTACTTTTGATCAACAGACAACATATTGCCGAATTCCATGAGCAATTTGTTCGTGACGTAGAGGCATTCGCAGATCATGTGATTGAGCGTATACAAATAATGAAAACTAGCGTTCTGAATCAGGCAAAGGAGGTTATGTTGAACGACAAAAAAAGAATAGACGATTTACAGAAGCAGACCGACGACTTAATAGCTGAATTGTCCCGTCAAAGCAATTTGCTAGAATCAAAAATTAATCAGTCGAACAAGCTCTTTGTAGCCTCACTGCAAGTAAAGTCGTTTTTGAAAAGCACGAAGGAACACATTGATATTGTAAAAAAGAAAAACATTCTGACTCAGTATAAGTTCAAGCGTGACAAAATACTAGCTGAATCAATTAAAAACAGCAAAGTGATTGGGTCGCTCATAGAACAGTCAAAACATAGTAAGATTTTTTGTGTTTTTTAATTTATGATGCATAATATATAAATAAGAGGAGCATGCTTAAAACTGCGTTGCCTTTGTCGTCAATGCTAATCATTTCAATATATCTGTAGTAACCTTTTAACGATCATTCGGTATTCAATACTATTTTATTTGAGTTTGATGTGAAAAAGGGTGTGTTTTTTGTTTTTACCACTCAATGTTTAGGTAAAATCATTTCATATATGACATCTAGCATGCATGCCCAATTGAGTGTAATATACATTTTAGACAAAAATAGGATATCAGTTACTTTAGTATAAAAATGACACATCTATACATTTTAGACCAACAACATCATCACGAATTCAAGCAAACTAATCTGGCTGATGAAAGGCAAGTTCAAGATCCTTTACCTCAGGCAAGTCGATATAAGAATTTTCATTTAAAATCTCTGGTGTTACTTTATAATGTTCAAGTGGTTGAAACGTTTAAACTTACAATCCGAACAAAAGAACATTAAGGGGGAAAGATAATTATAACAAAATCTAAAGTGCAAAAGATATAAAACTACTTCCTGACGTATTGACCACAATACGTGGTTATTGTCCACAACAAATCAATAATGAACTATGTTTACTTGGACATGTAAAACGTAAAAATTCTGGATGTATGCCTAGACATGAAAGTCACACTACACCTCAGAATTGAATATTTTTTATGGCAATCGTGTGTTGCATAGTGTAGTAATTACGGACTAAGATAAGAATGCTATCATCTTAGGAAAATGACACACAAAGTAGTACTTTATCAATTTAACACTAACTCCCCAAAACATAAGCCGATAAATGACATAGAAATCATTGTTTGTTCAGGGCACATAAAAGTGAACACAACACTGTTGTAAGGCTAAAAGGGTATATCATGCAAAACTAAATTGTTTAAAGCATTGTAAACATTGAAAAAAATATCTAGAATAATCGCTTTACTTATTTCTTTCATATTATTTAAGAAATTAATTAATTAATTATTCAATTAATTAATTTGTTAATAAATTAATTAATCAGTTTTTATATTTTTATTTATGTTTTTATTTATTTTTTAGCTATTCATTTATTTTTTATCGTTTTCTTTCTCTCTTTCTTTCTTTCTTTCTTTCCCTCTTTCTTTCTTTCTTTCTTTCTTTCTTTCTTTCTTTCTTTCTTTCTTTCTTTCTTTCGTTCTTTCTTTAATTATTATTTATCTATTCATTTCGTAATATCACAAGTATTTAAAATAAGGTTAGTTATATGCAAAGATGTATAATCATGAACTTGTTTATGTTTTTATCAGTTCTATTACTAGAACTTTTTCTAGGGTACATAATCTTTGTCAATATGATAAGACGGGTTTTGTTGTTCTTGGTAATATATGGAGCAGAATTTGGGTATTTATTCGCTGTTTATCTTTCAATTTCTATTTATCTAATTTATATTCGTATTCATTGAATTCTTATCTATAATCATATAAATTTAAATTGATTTAAACAAGTTTAATTGCTACTTTTAATTGCCAGTTAAAAATTTGTAGTTTGATACTGCAGAATGCAAGGATCAATTGTTTCTACTTCTTGTTTAAACTACGTAATTAGATTTTATGTTGCATACTTCTTCTTTTTCAATTTGAATAATTTAGTTTTAACTTATGATCTTGAACATCCTTCCTTTTAATAATACAAATTGGGTTACATAACAATGAAATAAAATCTATACGAATGCACCTAGACGAATACGAACTGCAATAACACGAATACGAAATTACATTGAAATTTAAATTTATACATCTGGCCGGGCACCAATATTTCCGTACAAGTCCGTAATTTCTGACGGTGTAACCGTTGAAATATGCTCTTAAAAAACCCCACAAAATCCAGGGTAGCACTCCACAGTTAATTTCAAGTTTCTGCCGTCAATACGGCTAATAATTCTGATACCAAACTACACAACCTGGAAAAAGAAAACACATTTTGTTGAGAACATATATGACATAAGATTGCAAATCTACAAAGAAATCATCCCATCTGCAATAGGCAGGCAGTCAGAAAAGTTGCAATATTATTCATTCCGTTGAGTCCCAAAATCTACAGTGGCCCGAGACCAAAAACAACACATTTCGTCCCTCTGGCAAAAAAAGACCTGCAAATATACAGGCTAAAGGAACACCGTCTCTGTTTTAGCAACTCCCTTTACATGCAAAATATCACAAAAAAACTGGTGCTCAACCTTTTAGATTTTCTACTACTGCTAATAGTTTGTACCCCCCTGTAAAATGTTTTGTTTTTACCGTGCACGCTGTTTAAAAGCAATGTTTACAAAAAATGGCGACCTTGACATTTATAATCAACAGCATGTGATTTCTGGCCATGATTTCGAATTTGCAAGTGATCATATTAGATGTCACAAAAACAAATTTCATGCTGAAAATGCACTTAAAAGACAACCAGACATATTTTGATGGTTTTTTGCCCCCCCCCCCCTTCCTTTTTGAGGCCTCAAACAGTGACAAAATGCCCTATTTAGGCCCCCAACACTGTTTTTATTTTAGAAATGTTGATGTGCCCCCTTCTGTTTGGGGGTTTGAAGGTGGCGGTAGTCACCCTCATCGCCAAGAAAACTTTGGACATGTGTCAGGCTAAACACGGTCTCAGGTCGATCTCAGGGTAACTAGTAACCGACGCTGAAAAGCCTTTTACTCTATCTTAATTCATTGAGAAGTTGCAGCACTTTGAAATCAGTTTTGATGGAAAAAAAAAACAATGCAAAATAGTGATTTTGAGACGTTGCCCGTTGCCATGGTAACAGAAAATTTACGATTGAGCATGCTGTTACTGAGGTCATGGTCCAGTTAACATTTGTGCCAAGTTTCATCAGTATTGAAGCATTTTTTTATAGTTTCATAGCAGTTTGAATTTGTAACTGGAGGCTTTTCAATGAAAACTGCCATTTTTCACAATATGCTCATGGGGTAAAAGGTTAAATCCAGAATATTCACTATATCCAAGAAATCCTCCCTGGCCTTTCGAAGCTGTAGCTTACATTAATGTGGTGTGCTACCTATAAACTTGGATTAAATAAGTAGCATTGTATCCTCACACCTTGTGCTCACGGAAAATACCGAAGCGATACATGAGTTATCTCCCGTCACTAAGATTTTGCGCTAGAATTTTACAGCTAGGACATAGAAAACAAATAATAATCACTATAAACATAGTAAAAAAGAATAAATAAATATTTAAGTAAAGAACTTTGACTTACAGATGAATCAAATTTGTAGGAATATGATTTAAACTTAAGCAAATGAAAACAACAAGTAGTCAAATGAATAAATACCCAAATTCTGCTCCATAGTAATTGGTAAGAATTTGTCTTGAAAAAGCTGTGAATACAATTGTCGCAACCATTTTCTTTTTAAACTTAAAAAGTCATTCTAGTAAGATGATGAATACTAACAATTATCATTTTACATAGCGTCTTTATTTATTATATAGCATGCACAGAGTGAAAGAAGAACCAAAAATGTTGGTATGTTATAACATTTCTCAGTAAATTGAATATTTAGTGAACACTTTTGTTTCGGGTGAATTGATAGTCCTTTTAGAATTCACCACATAAAGTGTCCTTATATACTTTATAATGTAGCTTTCTTAATATTCATTTAAACTAACACGGGTGATAATAACAATGAATTTCCATTATAAATATATTCAGTTTTTATTAGTAATATTAATGTTCTTTAATCGTTTCGATGTAAGCTTAATATCATAAATCATAAATATCATCATAAAACAGTTTACATATGTCTAAAAGAAAGTTTCACTAATCTTGAAACGTGTATTTGTAATAGAGAAAGAATTGGCAGTGGCATGTAAAAGAGAAGATACGATGAAGGCAGTAGCGCCCCAAAAGCTTCAAGTGAGTTATTTAATACATGAACTGATTTTTTTCTTATGAAATATGCTCTATGAAATTAAGTGGCATGTAAAGATGTAATTACAGTATAATTACACATTTTTACGGTAATTAAACAATAATTGACGCCAACTTTTTTATTTTGTGATAAATAAATAAAATCATATTGATTATTTTCATGCGTCGGTGTTTGAAATATCTTGTTGACGATTTGGGCATTAGATATAAAAATAAATAGTGTTAGCGTTGTGTTATTAACTGAAAAATGCCGCTAGCCACTTTTGGCAATAAAAGCGCAGGTTCTTTCAGCATATAACGACATTAAATTTGCATGGCTCTGTGGTCTATGAGGCACCATAGAAGCGACTGGGTGTAACTTGAAGGTTCAATTCAATGTTTGTTTTATTTACATGTTGCCTATGTTAGATAACGGTAAAATTAAGGATATTGCTATTAAATAAATGATGTCACATGTATAATTTTTTGTTTAAAGGTTTTCAAATATGGATGTAGCAGATGTTCATTAAATTGTCGTTAACCAATACATTATGTGTTTCATTTGCAGCCATTACTTGACAGAAAACTGGTTTGCAAAAATCTAAATATAGATGGCGAATGTCTCAGGTATGTATAAAACTTAAATGTAGTTTTATATATATCTTTTAAGGTACTCTTATGCAAATACAAATAAAGCCTTTATTTAACATAAAACATTATTAAAATCTGACACATTTATTTGTATTAACTGCGACAACCACCAAACACTCAGTTGAAGCTTGTATGGAGAAATAAGAAACAATCATGTTATGAGATTACTATTTGGGCTTTATTAAGCCATAAGTATAATATGAATAAGAATGTGTTAATTTTTCGACATATCTGGCAGGTAAAAACCGCAAGCACCAAATAACAACAAGAAAGAACATGATAAATCAATATTAACAATCAGTATATGACTAGATAAGAAATTAGCATGAAGTTACAAAACTATTTATTTGCAAGACTGTAATGCAATTTATAATTGTGGTGGGAGGCTGGGAAAAGCAAATGCGAGTTTCTTTGTTCACTGAGGTACGCGAAGTGACGTAGGCTTATTATAAATGCACCGTTTATTTGTCGGTAACGAAACTTCGGTATGCGGACCTCTATCTGCAGTGTATAAGATATATGCGGATTTACAGAAAACTAAAGTGAATGATATTAAGAAATTATGTTGTCTTGCATATAAATAATTTTATGAAACATAAAATACATTTATATTAACTGCGACAACCACCAAAAACTCAATTGAAGCTTGTATTGGGAAATAAGAAACAACCATGTTATAAGATTGATTTTTGGGCTTTATTAAGCCATAAGTATAATATGAATAAGAATGTGTTAATTTTTCGACATATCTGGCAGGTAAAAACCGCCATAAATGGGTTGTTAATAAATTAACCCATATCTGCCAGACAAAATTGTGTTTTTGGTAGTAGTATATACATAATGTAAACATTGTTAATAAAATTGACAAAGTAATAAAAATAAATTGGCCATATTAGATTTAAGAAACATGAGACAAATTAACTTTAATATGTTGTATAACTCAAATATTAACAGCCAACTGTTAGTTAGGCTAGTCAGTGAATGTAACATGAAATATATATAATCTTGTAGCTTTAGCTGTCGGAGTCAAACATAATTTGTTCTGATCTTAGATATACACTTAGTAAAATTGTAGTCTTACTTACATAAAATTTGTATAAAATGCTTGTTGTTTATAAACTATATTTTAACAATTATGCCTTCTGCCAAACTTAGTCCTGTATAACAATTAAGATCAGATTATTTAGAAAAATGATTTTAAAAGGTATGAGGAACAAAATGTAAAAGTATCAATTAACACTTTGATGTTCTAAAATCCTGCTGCCTAAGCCAGTCATGAAAATATGAATAACAAGCAGTTAAATGTAAAAATATTAACTGTCATAAATATGTACAGATATATAGCTGCCTAACCAGTCAGAAAATTATGAATTAGAGTTAAAAGGATGATACATTGGAAGACTTTTCATATATGTACAGATATCCTGCTGCCTAAGCCAGTCAGGAAATATAAATGATTAGAGTAATAGATATAATTTGTGAAAATTGTTCATACGTACAAATATCCTGCTGCCTAAGTCAGTCAGGAACATGTTAAAAAGAGTAAAAATTGCAAGTTGAAAAAACGTTCATATGTACAGATTTCCTGCAGCCTCAGCCAGTCAGGAACATGTTTACAAGAATAAAAATTGCAAGTTGAAAAACGTTCATATGTACAGATTTCCTGCTGCCTCAGCCAGTCAGGAACAAGTTCATAAGAGTAAAAGTTGTATGTTGAAAAATGTTCATATGTACAGATTTCCTGCTGCCTCAGCCAGTCAGGAACAAGTTTATAAGAGTAAAAGTTTTATGTTGAAAAAAGTTCATATGTACAAATTTCCTGCTGCCTCAGCCAGTCAGGTAACTGTGAACACAAGTAATCAATGTCAGTATTACTTAACATTCAATATTAAATATCCTGCTGCCTTAGCCAGTCAGGATATTGCTAACAACAAAACAATCACTGTAGGTAGTATGATGGCACTAGCTTTTTTTATGGCATAAACTTTTTCGTATTATAAATTGACAGGGCGAATATATCCTTTGAAAGCATTGGATTTCCAGCGGCCTAATTTCTGGATTTGTAATTGAGTATATTGACAGTTGAAAGCGTGTGTGGCGTAACCTATTCTGAATGAGTGAGGTGTATATTTTATTGGATCCAAACCTATATGTTCAACACAGTTTCTTAACAATGAGCGAAAAGTAGAACTGAATAATGTACGGCCATTTTTACATATGAATAATTGACCAGGCCGAGCTGACCTTCTCTTTAGGTAACTTTTTAATGCGTTAACCGGACAAATGGTAAGATAGGTATTCTTTTTCAGTAGAATTGTGGAGGTTTTACCATCAAAATGTTTGTACTTTGACATATAAATCGTTGCTTTATTGTATTTATAGGTGGACTTTGATCTGTGGAAAGTGAGGTTATTACTTTGTATGACATTAGTAGAACCTGTTGGTGTGAGTGTCATTTCACCAATCCTTAAGAGGCCAAAGAAAGAAACTATGAAAATAGCCCTGTACAAGAGCTTGTCATATGATGAGGGCACTATTGTGTCGAGGGCTTGGATAATTGATTTCAAAATAGGGATAGTTATTGGAAGCCTACTGTCAGACGGGGTAGAGGTTGTTCTTATTGAATACAACATTTTCGAAATGACAAATGAGTCTGTAGGATTGTGATATTTATAGATTTTGTGCAAGTAAGCAATGGCTAATGTTTTAGTGCGTATAGTAATTTAGCGATAACCTTCTTCGAAACAGTATGTTATGTATTGAGCAGTTTTATACTCAGAGACAGGGAAAGGTGCTTTTCCCGGGTAGGTACTTTGTATAAATGTGAAAAAAATGTTTTAATGAATGCTCATATGAGTGCTTGGTTGAAATTGACAAAGAATTATTCAAGAGGTCTAGAACCGTTTGGTCTAAATGAGATCGGACACGTCTGTGGGATCCGGATCCATGTGCTGTTGTGCCACTGTTTTGAACTGGTTTATCTGTAAACGTGATAAAAGACCAGAGAGATAATTCAATTTACCACTGATATGGACAGCTTTAATGAGAATATAATATTTCATACAAAGTAATACAAAGCGTCTAACTAAATGCATTACTAAGGGGTTTTTGGAAGTTTGTTTATTTAAAATATATACAACAGCTTCATTATCAAAATGAAGAACAAGGCATTTATGGCATAACATTTGCCCCCGAAACTTCAATGGCTATTACTACAGGGAACATTTCTTTATAGGTAATGGCCATATTTGATAGACTTTCAGGCCAAAAATTATAGAACCAATGTTGCCAAATATTGCTCCAAACCCCAAACTTCCGGATGCATCAGTGAACAAACTTAATTGTTCATCTGTCAACCATTTTCCATCTAGCAGTAATTTTTTTCCATTAATTATTCCACAAATATTTGCCAAGCTTTAATATCTTTTCGGCTTTCAGCATTAAGTGTAATGCGATGGTTTGGTTTAATGACCTTTTTAGTGAGATCAATTAATCTTCTAAGAAAACATCTGGTGTGACTACATAGCAAAAGAAGTTTAGAAGACCAATTAAGCTTTGCATGTCTTTAAGAGTTATTTTCCTACAATTGATATAAACTGATAGTAACTGTCTTAATTTCATAAGCTTATCTTGTGGTAGTCTGGCCATCATTTGCACAGAGTCTAATTCTAAGCCCATAAATGTAATGACATTACATGGTTGTTGGGTCTTTTCAGATTAAATTGGTACCCGAATCGATTTACACATGGATAAAAAATTATCTAAATGGAGCTTACATGTATTTGTCTTTTGAGGGCCCATAATGAGAAAGTCATCCAAAATGTGTATTATATGTGGAATTAGCAATTTCTTCTTTGCGATCCACTCAAGGCTAGAGCTAAACCGTTCGAAAATGGCACAACTGCTGGAAGCTCCCAAAGGCAGACATTTGCCAAATTAAATTTGGTCTTTGAATTTGAAGCCTAACAAGCTATAATCATCCGGATGAATGGGTATTAATCTATAGGCATCTGCAATATCTGTTTTACTGAACAGGGAACCAGGGCCCAACTTAATGAGGAGGTTGACTGCATCATCAAATGATGTGTAACTTACTGTTGATAACGAAGGATCTATAAAATCGTTTACTGAGAAACCTGTTGGGTAACTTAAATGATGAATAAGACGGTATTGACCTGGTGTTTTCTTTTCAACAACTCCTATTGGGCTAATTTTTAAATTATCGAAGGGAGATACTTCAAATGGACCAACAATTATGTGATGCTTTTTCTCGGCTTCCAGTTTTCTTTCTACAATTTCTGGATATTCCATGCAAGATTTCAAATTTCTAATATCGCATGCTGACCTATCGCCTATATAACCTAAATGAACCCCCTTTTGGAAACCATTTTTTATCTAGTTCATGTCACTATTACCCTGTTGTAAGGAAATGAGGGGTCGAATTTTAATGGGTGTTGGAAGCTTGTTTTTGTACATATTTGACAGACTGTGGTTTGGTGAATTGGATTGTTTCCCTTGGTTTTGGCCGAGGAGGGATTGAGCTGCATGCGATCTGTTTCGATATTGGGACTGACTTGCATGACGGGTACCTTTACAGAAACCACAGACATGGGGTAATGTGCAGTTAGTTGATCTGCAGTCTTGTCTATTGTAAGGCCAGCATGTATTTGGCCAAAACTTTGACAAGGGTTGGGAAGGTTTAGGTTTTTTCCAGTGTCTATTTAATGAGAATTCTGAACGAAAGGGCCGGGGATTTGAATGTACGTAAGGAGGTGGATCGGTGCATGCTTTTAACCAAAGTTCGTAATGCATCGTATCCCAAGGCATGCCCATCTGGGATTCCAGTAATCGGAACTGCGTGTCATAAGTTTGCCACGCCAGTCCTTGTCGACAGGTTGCTATATTCCTGACTATTTCGGCATATTTCATCAGTGCAGCTGTTAAATATGGAAATTTTTTCGAATAAACAGCTACAAATCGTAGAAAGGCAGTTGTCCAATCATCAATTTTGAAAAATTTTCTGGGTTTGTGAGAGGGGGTAGGCTTACGTTATTTGAAGCGTAAATTGATTGGTATTGGTGGATGAGGTTTGCATTGGTAGAAGGTCTGCCATATCAATGTATGTGTCAGACCAAATTTTTTTCTTTAATTTTTTGTTAATCTGTGGGGAAATTGGGGTAGAAATGGGCGTGTTTAGAAGAGTGCCATCATACCCACCATTTTGAAAAAAATTATTTGTGTGATTTGCCGTTATTTGACTAAAAGTGACATCATCCATGTCTGAATCTGAACCATCACAGAAAGTTGAGGATTCTTGGTCAACTTCATCTGAGATATCATTTTCCGTGGGGTCTTCCGGCATTGATTGGTTCTTACTCTGAGCCTTCTTTCTGGGAGGGGTGGTCTTCTGTTTCTATTAATTGTACCGATTTTAGTTCCAGTTTTTAAATGCGATTTAACATTGGTAGAGAAAGAGTTTCTCTGTCCCAGTTTTGTCTGTATTTTAGTTGATTTTCTTTTCTGAGCTTGGCTATCAGAGGCTGCTGTACTAGCCTTCATGCCTGACCGGGTCCGTTTTACCTACAAAAATTTATAAAAAATTAAAACAAAGAACAAATTTATATCTTATAAGACTATTAAAGAAAACCCTCTTTAGGTATACTATATGAATATTCATGTATAATACAGTATATTTGATAAGTAGTAAAAAGCAGTACCACTACAAAGATGTATCAATTGATTCATATGATATTTGTGTAAAAACAATGACAATTAATGTAAATTATTATATTAACTTTAATATATGTTTGTCGTTCCCGAAATTTGATAATTATATTTTATATTTCTTGAGTTATGTACATTATACATATACCCTGTAATAGAAAGTAGAACATTTTTAGAACATCAGACCGAATTAGGAAAAAATTGCCTATCAATTGATTTGGATCATCAAAAAATATATACACTTGTTATAAATACTGCACCACAACACTGTTATTATAGTGTTAATCATCGCCATAAGGCATACTCCGTTACTATAGAGTAAATGTAATCATCGCCATCAGGCATAATCTGTTACTATATTGGAACATCGGACCAGCCCAAGGGCAAAATCTGGCTCATCAAATTTATAAACTGTACTGAAATATTGTCCGTCTAAAACACTCCTACTATAGTGCTTAACTAAAAAGTTCTGGATCATTAGATTCCAAAGGTAAAATAAATCCTTGAGGGAATCTAGAACATCAGAAGATATAATAAATAAATGCTGTATGACTGCACTGAAATGAAATAAAATATGCATATACTTAAACTGAAAAATACGGATCATGAGATAAAATTTCCTTGTGGAATTTTAAGCTAGTACATGTATGTAAGCCTCTAGAAAATATAAACATTTACATGATAAACTTTCCTTGTGGAATTTTAAGCTAGTACATGTATGCAAGCCTCTAGAAAATATAAACATTTTCTATGTACATGTAGCTATTGCCATACAGTTTCAAATCCTAATGATTAATGATTTGATAAAGACAATATAAGCCTTAAGAGATAAGACATTTAAAGTGAAAATCTAGCAGTGTATGGAATATATACGTATCTTGATTTATAAATCCTTTGTTACACTGATAATGGCTGCTCTAACATTGTTGTACAGTTTTCTGTTCCCTAGGGGAGATAAGTGTGTGCCGTCTGCAGCAAATACCCTCTGTTGACTTGTTTCTGTCCAAAAGCCTTTTAATCGCAACAATCTGGAGTACCCTTTTGGCAAATGGGAATGTAAATGATGGTTGAATATGTCAACATGACTGTTAAACGATATGCAGTCCACCGGATATTTAAAAAAAACACGTGGGGGTATTCTGTGTAATGTTTGTAGAACGACCACATATTTCACTTTGTACACGTTGTGCAGTTGTTCGTTAGAGTGCAGATGTCCTGTGCTATACGTTCTGGGTAACTGCCTGTTTGATAAAGGTCACACGTTCCTATCATTAAAAACACAATGTCAGGTTCAAAATCCTTCACAATTTCCAACAAGCTGCTTCGATCCAATTTCGACACGGTTGATCCTGGGAATGCAGAAAACTGCACCATGTAATGAGCTGGGTCCAAATTAAGGTGCATCAAATGGCAGCCATATTGTTTTGTTGAAAATTTTAGGTCAAAAATTAAAACTTTCAACTGAAGTATTGTGAGGTACATTTCAAAAGGAAAATGTTGAGGCATTAATCCTTTTCCTATAAAGAAGCTGTTACATTGCCTAAAAATAAAAAAAAAATAAAATAAAAGCAAAAGCCTTACCTGAATCAGTTTGCAGCACATGTAACTTGTAGGGGTGTAACAATACAGCAAAAACTGTATTGCAATATATTGCCATTTTGCTGAAGCGTATTGCAATATATTGCAATACGTATTGTCGTGTATATGTTTTGATGTAAAGATGGAGTAACATTTATATATTATTATTATATGTATATATTTTTAGTAGAAACTTAATAAAAATGTAAGGAATAAATAGAAAGTAGTGTCACACAATTTGATCAACAAAACTAGTCGCGTGTGACCTTTCACATCTGGGCGGCTTATGTAAATTATGTGGCCGCTTATTGACTTTCAAGTGTACTAGTTGTCGGATACTTTTATCTTACGTTGGTGCCAACAAAATTTGCCAATTAAAGATTTTATGTGAATTTGTACAAAATTAGAAGGCAATTAATTGAAAATGATGATTTTTATAAAATACCGGTTTTCCAAAAATCGTACCGCGGTTCGAAATTTATTTTTTCATATTGCAATATATCGGTATACCGGTAAACCGTTACACCCTTAGTAACTTGTATGTCAAAATAATGTTCCTTCCAATGATAAATATGTGATATGATGAATGAAAACTTTTAAAGTAACATCTATTTTAGTGACACTGAATCTCCATTACCTGAAAAAATTATTTATCAATTGAAAATTTATATTCCAATAAGGCCAGTAAACACAGCATTATCTAAGTCCAATGTTTACATAGCATGTACACAAAAGTAGTGCAAGGTTAAGTATGGTGTACTATTATGGACATGGCTTACTTATAAAAAAATTTACTGCAATAATCCATAAGATAAGCAGGATAATATTCCTTCTTGTAATAATTCATTAAAATGAATTGAAACATGACCTTCTTGCAAAATTAATTAAACATAAAAACCATAAAATCAGAAACTGTAAATTATTATATAGGATTAATTACATTCAAAGCTGTTGTAATATGATGTTAACATTAAAAAGATATTATGCATAATGTTATTTAAATATTTTTTAAAATCAATTTTTAAATATAAAAACATACAGTACATGGTATAATGTAAATTGGAAGAGAAATAAAGTATACCATTACAAATCTATGAAAGTTAAGGTGCCTTCATTATAGTCTTTGATCAAAGAATCTACTTCATATGACGCGTCTTCGCCTTCATATAGCACCTCATATACTGCATCAGGATTTCCGTCTTTTCCAGAAGAAACAGAAAGCACGGTGCCTTTGTACCAATTCAGAGAGCCATCTGATTCTGTCCACTGGTGGTTGATTCTCCTTCCAAGGAATTTTAATTTTCTCAAACGTGTTGATCTGCAAATTTGTATAAAAAAATATCAACTATCCTTTTCAAATACATGTTGAAGGCACTTAAAATCTGAAATAAATATTTATAATTTTTAGCCATTTTTAAACTTAAAATAAAGTTGCAAGTTAAATTTGCTCATTTATTTGGATGTTATGCCAAATTATATTTGGATGTTATGCCAAATTAATGTTTAAAAATAGTAAACAAAAGTTAATTTGAGAACAATTTACAGTTGCTTATAGTGTATAAAGGCAATAATATATGTTTATAACCATCATGATAGGAAAGGATTGCATGTAATGCACAATATTTTGTCAACATTTGTGTTACAGTACACAGTGAAAAAGTACATGAACATAAATTAATATAACAGCTTCATTCAAAAATTATAAAATTCAAATAAGGGTATATTGAAAATTCTAAACATCATTAAAAATTTAAAAATACTTCTTTATACATGTATACAGAGCAATCTAAACATTAATACTGCTAGATACCAACTGTACTTAAAAAGTACATTTCAACTGTCCCTTTCCATAATGTAAGAAACAAAATTACCTGTTACTTAAGACCACCTGCCTTTAAAGAACACTTTCATGTTTTCTGCATATTGGTATTTCCTAAACAAATTTACAGCTGTTAAAAGAGTGCAAATTGGTAATATTTCCTATTTAACAGAATTCTTTAAAGATCTTAATTATATATAGTTATATATACATTAAAATAAATCACCTTTTACTTGATTGTGTTGGTGTTGGTATTAATGGGGTTGCAATGTAAATATCTGTGTCTGTCTTAATCTGAGTATGTGAGTCTTTTTAGTCCAATTTGTCACCTTCAATTCTCTTACAGTTCTTTTTCTCTGATCTCTTGCAGGATGTACCACAAAACTGTAAAATATAAAAATGAAGGATTACACAAAAGATACAAGTTACAATAAATATATTTTTATTATTATACATGGTAATTTATTATATATGATGATATATATGTAAGCACATGTAAATATGCTGAAAAAAACAAAAACATTGTTATTATAAAAAATGAGTATTACATTTATGGGGAACATACCCATGGTAATTCAGGTTTTCTTATTCCAGATAGAGTACCATGTCTTGGAACTGCTAATTCAGGTAGCATGTGGGTGAAATAGAAAGCCTTTAATTTGGGAATCATAACATTTCTCCATAATTCTGTATCACAGTATATGCGCTGAATAAACATATCATGTGGATTTACTCTTCGAATTATTAGATCACACCATTTGAAATTCATAATATTCATCTGACCTTGTATTTGATAAAAATATTTATGATTTTTTTTCAGTTGAATAATGCCATTCTGCACTGACAAACAAAAGGCTTTATCATTTTCTGCTGATTCTTTGATCATTGCTTTTTTGTTCTGTAATAAAGTTTTAATTTCAATGAGACCTTCAGGACCTTTGGATCCAACTACGACACCATCGCTGGAGGCTGCTAAATAAGGATTCAGTTTGTCAACAATTAGACCCGGAATATCAATTTTGTATTTAAGATTTTCTTCTTTTTCTTTCAAATTAATGTATTCAATTCTTGCATTATCCTCTTCACTTAACCCTTTCAAAGTATACATGTTTCCTTTAAAGTTGGAATACAAAAGCCTTTTCACTAAATTGGGACGGTTATTATTTTGTGATCTTGACATCACTTCTCCAAATACAGAACTTGTGAGTCTTTTCTTTCTTTCAGCAAACCAGTTAATATTACTTGACTGACCACGTGTATGCTGTTCAATTAATTTACTATTGCATGTAGATATTGTTGATTTATAAAACGTATCACATTCCTTTTTTAATTGTGATGGACTGATATCAGCTGTATCTTGCAGCACAGTTTCGCCATATTCTTTTCTTGCTTTCTTACTGCTGCTTTCAACAGATGCTTTCATTTTCTTCAATTTCCTTTTGTTCCTGTTTATTTCACTACCTTTGGCACGTTTGGTACATCTGTAGCGTACAAACCTTTGTCTATAAGTGTTAATAAAAACTCTGTCAGGGCGTTTACCTGTAAGTTGATTGTAAACTTGTGGTGACCATGCTGGACCTAGCAAAGACCTCAACGCTCCACCATAACATCTTGCGTAAAATGAACCACGGAAGCATTTATTGAACATTTTACCCCCTTCAAATTTACATTTAATGCTCATCCAGGACTCGGCTAAATTACTTGTAAAGTTACCAATCAAACGGTTTGCCTTTTCAGATAGACGATTCAGAAATAGAAAAATGTCTCTTAACAACTCTTCAATATTAAAATTTTTCGGTGATATTGTCTTACCGCCCTTTCTTAACATTTCAATTTCACTTTCAGAATATTTTTTTACAGAATCAGTCCAGTACTCGCATTGGCTTATTATGATATCTTCTTCATCATTATTGCTATTTTCCATTTTATTATCATTTGATTTTGTTATGTCTGTATCTTTCTCCTTATTTTTACAAAAATCTGTGGAACATAAATCATGTAAGCCAAGGACATGTCTCCCGGCATTCCGTATATCCTGTTTAAGTTTTTTAATTGCTGTCATTTTATTGGGTTCAGAACTTCGCATTACAATAGCGCATCTTACTCCAGAACAAATTCTTCTAATGTTATTTCTCATGAGTTTACCTTTTCCTTTATAATGTGGCTTTTCAGATATTAAACGTTCTAAATTAGATCTAAGGCATTTAGTGGCATGGTTCATTTACAGTCTCAGCACGGCTACATATGTAACAAATTTTATTTCTGATACCTACATGCAGAAGTTTCTTTGTTCTAGCCCCGAAAACGACAGCAACTCCAGCCATGGCATTGTAGCTATGTTTGTGACTTCGATTACTCCAGCCTCCATCACATATAACAGTTATTGCTGGAATACCTTGAAAATATTCGTCATTTTCCTCTGCCAATGCACGCTCTTCCTGACCTGCTTTCACAAGTTCTTCATCAAGAAGGGACTTCCACATATGTCCAATCTCATTCTCAATTGAAGAGTACTTTTTTTCAGTAATGCCTGGAATTCCTATACTTCCAAAACACTCATTGAGCGAAGAGCAACCTCCTCCTGTTACCATGCTACCCCAAACTGAACGAACATTGATATCAACCATATTTGTATATCCAAACTTATCACTATTTTCCAGTTCAAATGTCTTACCACATCCTTGGCATTTACAGGTGATGATGGTATAAAAACCGTTCCTTTTCTCACTTTCCAGGACAATAACATTGTCATTTGAAAGGGCTTTCATGTGAGCTTCAGTGCATAGAGCGGCATGTGAAGTTATTTCTAAAATGTGATTTTTAAGTTTATGCATGTTAATGATTCTACTACCTTCTAAATTATCTTTCAATGATGTTATATACAGTCTTTCTTTTTCTTTATCGAGCAAACATTTGAATTTTCTAGCTCTCTGAATAATAATTTTACTAAGTGTAAATTTCAAACCTTGTTTTTTCTGCCTAATATAGAATGGGTCCACATGTTTAATATTCCTAAATTTTCTTCTCAATTTTTCATCTTTAATGACAATTTTCCTTCTATATTTCAAACTATGAATTCCAGTGGCCTTATTAAAAACTTGTCTTTTCCCTTTCTGATTTCTTTTATTACCCATCCTGGTGGATTAAAACTTTCTTGTGCCACTACAATATTTCCTTTATTTTCAAGCTATATGTTCACCACAAGTTATACAAGTATAAAATATTTCCAAATTAAAGAATACACAGACACAACAATTGAAATAAATTCCATAAAATATATTTAAAAATTAAATTCCAGGAATTTGGAGCACATCAGTACACCATAGCGCGTTACTTGTATATCCACTTTCATTCATGTCATTTCACGCTTCATTAGTTTGAAAAATATTTTTGTAAAACAATACAGATTTCGGGCTTACTTACCTTCAAAACTTAATTATAATATTACACTTGCATAATTATTCAGAAGAAATAAAATACAATTCATAAAATTGTTTTTACAGGGCATTCGAGAACCTGTTGTTTTTGTTTACATTTTGTTGAATGAAAACGAAAGTTACTTATTTGTAAATGCTAAATCATCGTACAACTTGGCCGATCGGTATAACAATTTATGGAATAAAGAAAGTGAATAAAGTACCAGTGTATAAATTATACTTAATACATCTGATCTTACCGGTAATAACTCAATACAAGTTGAAAACAAGATTTTCCGCCACAACGTGTCTACAATTCCGCCATGTTTAATTAGTTGGTACCCATTCTAACAAACTATAGTTATCGTACCGCGCACGACATTGGGGTAACCATACGAAATCCATATCCGCCCAATTGTACGGAATTAAAAGAACGTACGCGATTGTTCAAAGTTCCATGATATAATGCGTGTATTTGAAATACGTTTGTTATATTGATATTTTTTAACAAAGACGAAAACAAAACAATAAAAGAAATGTCATTTTCCTTAATATGCGCCAAAATTACCCGATCTTTCAGGTCAGGTCTACTTCAGTGTATGAATATTTTTTACTTCCTTTCGTTATGCGGTCAACAGAAAGCCGAAAAATGTAAATAAATACAAGAAAGATATTACTATGTCAGGTATAAAGCGATCGAAATGAAATTCTGTGTATTTAGGTATGGTGTATGAATATTTTTGTTCATGGGAATATTAATCAGTTTTAATTTATTTAAAAAAGCGAAGCATAAGAAGAATATCCTTTGGGAAAAAACGACGAAAAAACAGACACATTTGATAAAATGGCGGGTCAAAAATATATGCCGAAGCACGTGAAAAGTTTGGAATACGTAAAGGAGGTTATTTAACCGAAATTTAACATTTGGGTGCACTAATTTGATATATTGACTTAATGTTTATGAAAGAATTTGTATCTAATACTTAGTAATTAAACCAAATTTTGACATAGCAGTATGTGTGTAATTTTCAGTTTCAAACTTTTGCAACACTGTCATATTTTAATTTTTGAATAAATAAGTTACTCCAATGATGACATATCCCTATATATTTATTAAAATTAAACTTTTTTTACTCAATACTCTTCTCTATTTTGCAATTCAGCAACTGCCATTTAATGTTGAGGAGTAGCACATTCACAAGTTTGATGTACCTTAAATGAATACGAAAGATCATGTTCATTCCGAATGAAAAGTTTTAAATGAGACACAAATGAATGACCATATAACAAGACCTTTGTTGTTGGCATAATTGTAGCTGTTCAGCGTCTCCGTTGACCTACTTCCTCTGTTTGAAAATTTTGGTCGACAACAATGATTACAATCCTTCACTAGCAGTCTAAATAAGTTTATATCCACGTAAACACGGTAACATGTAATACACAAACACGCCGATGATTATATTCCGCTGATTATTTAATTGAAAATGTAGAAAAACAAAAGTTATACACAAATTTGATAGAGAGAAAAGCAAATGCGAGTTTCTTTGTTCACTGGGGTACGCGAAGTGACGTAGGCTAATTATAAACATGATAAATGCACCGTTTATTTGTCGGTAACGAAACTCCGGTATGCGGACCTCTATCTGCAGTGTATATGATGTATGCGGATTTACAGAAAACAAAAGTGAATGATATTAAGAAATTATGTTGTCTTGCATATAAATAATTTTATGACACATAAAATTCATTTATGTTGCGATTTAGAAATTTCACATGATTATACAAAGTTATGTTTAAAAGTGATATGAAAATGTATATGATATACGTTATCTAATTATATAAGCTCTAAACAGGAAAATAGCAATACCGAGTTTATAGTTATATATTTATTTCTTTTTTTATTGAATAATATAGACATAAGGTATTGCTATACAAATACTATTATCAGGTTTACATTACAAATTTAATTAATCATCGTGAAGAATTATTATGACAAGATAATCATCATCAATTTATATTAACTTGTAAAATAACCAACGTAACATTTTCATCATATTAAAAAAAGAAAATACTAAAAAGTAACGATACTTGATATACCAGCGAAAATGCATGGTTTAAAACACCTGCCATACAATAATTTCAAATGCAATCAGAATAATTAACTATTACATTCTTTCTTTAGACTTGTAACAAATGTACGCATTACAATAATATGGTTTCACGTTTATTTTTACAGCTATGCAACATACGAAAGTAATGGTATTGGATTGTATGTGTTCAAGCCGAATGTGTACACTAGCGAAGAGTTTGAAATTGAGATATTAAGCATGGACAAAAGCGGGTCTTTAGGTAACATTAATATACTTATTGTTAAAATATTCACCCGGCGTGTAAAGTCAGTTTGTACATTTTCAATATGTATTTCCTAATGACTCATATCAACAAACGATCACGTCATTACGATCTTTGCTACTACGGCAATTATTCTCTTGTTACATTTTATGTATATACATTAAAAACATTATATTTTACATAACTTATTTTTCCTTCCAATGTTATGTCCAGACTTTTTGTCATTTTAATTCAAATATTGTTCATGGTTATTTCTTTTTTAAATAGATTTTTTTTACCATAAATGAAAAGTTAGATTAGTTTTTATTAACACTTCTTAATCTAAATTGAAATGTTTACTTCCGTTACTTAAACAAAATAAAAAAGAACGTGTAGTATAATATTTATATTCTAGCTATTGGTGTAGTGCCAAAAGACTATCCTGACAATCTTCTACCGGGCGTAGGCCAATATTCCTGGGGATACCATTCAGATGGCAAGTATGTATGGACATCTTTATTGACTAATGTTTTCATTATTTGTATAGTTTTACTGTTGATTTGTATGATTTAAAGAAAAAAAGTAGTATAAATATATACATTATTAAGTATGCAACTAAATGAATCATATCGTATCAGCAAACTTTGAAAAAAAAGGTAAAGAAATATATTTTTCCTTGCATTTTTATCACATCGTTAACCCTTTAGAACTATGTACGATCTGAAATGCAATACATTGACAACACTGGCATTATTCAGCAAACTGCGGTTAACAAGTGGCACATGAGATGTATACTTGTTACATACTCCAGTTAAACAATTTAATGCGAACTATGCGTCTCCGTCATTCGGTAATTTTCAGATAGAAACACGCAATGGGTACTTGTATTCAATAATTATTATTGAATTGATAATAATCGATTATAAACAGAATGATTAAAAATAAAACTTACTGCTGACAATAAATAACAATAATTTTGTTTCTGTGAATATCGTGTTCCGTCATCCTCCGGTTTATATAATGAACGGACGATTTTCAAAGCGTTTAGTAAACGGGGAGTGATTGTTTCAAAATAATTTTACAACCACTTTTTTCTTCGAATGTTTGTTGTGAATGTTAAACTTAGTATCTTGTATTATTATAATAAATGTTTGAGTAAGTTACACTATATATGGACAGTGTTTCTGTTGTATAAGCAACTTTTCTGTATTATTCTATTCGAACAATTGCAGTATAGTTAAAAAATACGTGTTTACAGTAAGTTTTCTGTCTGCATGAAATACTTAATTTTGAAATATTTTCTTTAATTAAAGACCGTCCGATGCATTTTTGTTTCGAATTTAGTAAGTACATGTTAAACAAGATGATAACAGTTACGGTTTAAATAAAGTAGTTAACTACTGCTGGTCATACAATGTGAAACCATTACTATTACTTCACATAAATCCTTAAGGGATCATAACTGCATTTCCTATGGTTTTTATGTTTCTTCATGGATGAATATATGGCAAAATACACAGGAGCCATGTCCAGAGAATACACGCTTATTCATATATATTGTATGCATAGCATTGCTTTTAAAGGTAGTGTAAACGTTTTCTTTATCTTAAGGGTTTGAAAGAGTACACAACTTAAGAAAAATCTGCAACGAATGTTTTCAACAAACTGAACACACTGTATGAAGAATTGCTATGATAATTATATATTATAATACTGGAGACATATACCAAGTTATCGATATATCAAAATTAACTTCAACGGCATTAGATTTTTAAATTGCTTAATGATATCCGATTGGTGCCTAACGGCTAACTCTGATCTTCAATCTCAATCGTCGTATGAAGTGCATCGAAAATTTACGTCACTTTTGTCAAGTCCTGTTGTGTTTTTCTTACACGACCTGATGTCCCTTGTCGTCAGAAACCTACCGGTTAGTTTATTTGTTCTCCGGATATTCCCTTTTTGTTTTATCAATCATCCTTAGCGTGTATTGTAATATTTGTACATTATAATGACAGAACTGAAAACTTCTACTGATTTCCCGCATGTCTGTTAACGACATTTCCAAACTAGAAACAACGCACTATGAATTTTGTTGTAATTAAATCGCATCATTCATATTATGCCAAACTTTGGCATAATAGCATCAGTATATCAAACTATTGTGGGTTCATTTTGTGATTTTCTCATTTCTTTCTTGAATTGTGATTTGCGTTTCTTAAGAAGAATCATATGGCGTGCTTGAAATTTGTACTCAGAATAGTATATCTCTATCTTGTTGTTAATTGAATGTTCTGTTCGTTTTCTTTTTATATAATATTATGATTTACAAAATTTGGCGGCCGTGTGAAGTCGTCCAAAAGTTTACGTTATTTTGGATAACCCCTCGTTTATTCTATGATAAAAAGACATTCAATATCTTCAATATTTAAACTGAAATATTCAAATTATCAATAATAATAACAATCAAATCTTTCTTAAAACTAAATACAAATTTTCTAGTTTGATGAATTATGAATAATAAAAACGTACCAATCTTTGTAAAACCGTATACAATTTTCTACTTTTGTGGTGAATCATAAACAAGAAGGCCAAGATGGCCCTAGATCGCTCACCTGACCCATCGAACTCATCCGAACAATTACCTAGATAAGGATCCTGAATAAGTTTCTGGACAGGTGAGTCAAAAATGTAACCACTAGAGTGTTAACAAGGATTATCCATATTTGACCAGTGTTACCTAATTTTTGACGCCAGGTGACCCATATTCGAACCTGACCTAGAAATCATCAACACAAACTTTCAGACAAATTTCCATGATACTTTTATCAAAACAGTAGCCACTAGAGTGTTTACAAGATTTTTCTATTTTTAGCTCCTGTGACCTAGTTTTTCATTCGAGATGACCCATGTTCAAACTCGTCCAAGAAATTACCTAGAGAAGCATCCTGACCAAGTTTGATGATATTTGAGTCAAAAAAAAAAATACCACTAGAGTGTCAACAATTCCAAATTTGGGCGGTGTGACCTAGTTTATCAACCGGGATGACCCATGTTCGAACGTGACTTAGAAATCATCAAAACAACCTTTCAGACCAATTTACATGATATTCGGATAAAAATAGTAGCTACTAGAGTGTTAACAATATTTTTTTATTTTTTTAGCTAATGTGACCTAGTTTTTCATCCGAGATGACCAATCTTCGAACTCATCCGAGCAACAACCTAGACAAGCATCCTGACCAAGTTTTATGTCCGAGATGACCCATATTCGAACTCATCCGAGCAAATACCTAGACAAGCATCCTGACCAAGATTGATGATAATTAAGCCAAACATGTGACCAGTAGAGTATTAACAATGTTTATCTAGCTCCTGTGACTTAGTTTTTGATTCGAGATGACCCATGTTCGAGCTCGTCCGCGAAATTACGTAGCCAAGCATCCTGACCAAGTTTGATGATAATTGAGTAAAATAATGTTCCGCTAAAGTGTTAACATGGTTTTTCTATTTTTAGCTCCTTTGACCTAGTTTTTTTATCCGAGATGACCCATCCTCGAACTCATCCGAGCAACAACCTAGACAAGCATCCTGGCCAAGTTTGATGATAATTGAGTCAAAGATGTGACCACTGGAGTATTAACAAGGTTTTCCCATATTTGGGCGGTGTGACCAAAGTTTTGATCCCAGGTGATCCATATTCGAACTTGACCTAAAAATCATCAAAACAAACTTTCAGACCATTTTCCAGGATATTTGGAACAAACCAGTAGCAACTAGAGTGTTAACAAGATTTTACTATTTTTAGCTCATGTGACCTAGTTTTTCATTCGGGATGACCCATGTTCGAACTCAACGGAACAATTTTCCATTCAAGCATCCTGACGAAGTTTGATGATGATTGAGTCACAAATGTGACCACTAGAGTTTTAACAAGAATTTTCTTTTTTTAGTTCCTGTGACTTAGTTTTTCATCCGAGATTACCCATATTCGAACTCATCTGAGCAAATACCTAGACAAGTATCCTGACCAAGATTGATGATAATTGAGTCAAACATGTGACCACTAGAGTGTTAACAATTTTTATCTACCTCCTGTGACCAAGTGTTTCATCCGAGATGACCCATGTTCGAGCTCGTCCGAATAATTACCTAGGCAAGCATTCTGATCCAGTTTTGTGATAATTGAGTCAAAATTGTGACCGCTAGAGTGTTAACAAGGTTTTTCTATTTTTAGCTCTTGTGACCTAATTGTTTTATCCGCGATGACCCATGTTCGAACTCATCCGAGCAATAACCTAGACAAGCATCCTGACCAAGTTTGATGATAATTGAGTAAAAAATGAGACCACTAAAGTGTTAACAAGGTTTTTTCTTTTTTTAGCTCTTGTGACCAAGTTTTTCATCTGAATGACCCATGTTCGAACTCAACGGAGCAATTTCCTAGTCAAGCATCCTGACCACGTTTGATGATGATTAAGTCAAAAAATGTGACCCCTAGATTACGTAGTCAAGCATCCTGACAAAGTTTGATGATGATTGAGGCAAAAATGTGACCGCTAGAGGGTTAACAAGGTTTTTCTATTTTTATATGCCCGAAAGAATTTCGGGCATATTATGTTATACCCCCTGGCGTCCGTCCGTCCGTCCGTCTGTCTATCCGTCCGTCCGTCTGTCCGTCCGTCCGTTAGCAATTTGGTTTCCGGAGCATAACTTAAGTTCCATTTGGCCCACAACATTCAAACTTCATAGGATAATTGTCCATATTGAGTAGAAGACCCCTATTGATTTTGGGGTCACAAGGTCAAAGGTCAAGGTCACTATGACCCTAAAACTGAAAACAGTTTCTGGAGCATAACTTAAGTTCCATTTGGCCCACAGTGTTCAAACTTCATAGGATGATTGTCCATATTGGGTAGAAGACCCCTTTTATTTTTAGTGTCACAAGGTCAAAGGTCAAGGTCACTATGACCTTAAAACTGAAAACAGTTTCCGGAGCATAATTTAAGGTCCATTTGGCCGCCAGTGTTCAAACTTCATAGGATGATTGTCCATTTTGGGTAGAAGACCCCTATTGATTTTGGGGTCACAAGGTCAAAGGTCAAGGTCAATATGACCTTAAAACTGAAAACAGTTTCCAGGGCATAACTTAAGTTCTATTTGGCCGACAGTGTTCAAACTTCATAGGATGATTGTCCATATTGGGTAGAAGACCCCTATTGATTTTGGGGTCACAAGGTCAAAGGTCAAGGTCACTATGACCTTAAAACTGAAAACAGTTTCCGGAACATAACTTAAGTTCCATTTGGCTGACAGTGTTCAAACTTCATAGGATGATTGTCCATATTGGGTAGGAGACCCCTATTGATTTTGGGGTCACAAGGTCAAAGGTCAAGGTCACTATTACTTTAAAACTGAAAACAGTTTCCGGAGCATAACTTAAGGTCTATTTGTCCCACAATATTCAAACTTCAGAGGATGATTGTCCATATTGGGTAAAGACCCCTATTGATTTTGGGGTCACAATGTCAAAGGTCAAGGTCACTATTACTTTAAAACTGAAAAAAGTTTCCAGAACATAACTTACTTTCTATTTGGCCCATAGTGTTGAAACTTCATAGGATGATTGTTCATATTGGGTAGAAGACCCCTATTGATTTTGGGGTCACACGGTCAAAGTTCAAGGTAGCTATTACCTCAAAACTAAAAACAGTTTCCAGAGCATAACTGAAGTTCCATTTGGCCCACAATATTCAAACTTTATAGGAGGATTGCTGTTTGAAGGAGGTAATACTTTATTTAATTTATGTAATGTCTTACAAATGCTTCATCCTTAGAAAAGAAAAAAAAACACTTTCGGGCATATAATGCTCCGCCTAGCGGTGCTCTTGTTAGTTCATGTGACCTAGTTTTTCATCCAAGATGACCTTTGTTAAAACCCGTTCGAGCTCTTACCTAGATAAGCATCCTGACAAAGTTGGATGATGATTGAGGCAAAAATGTGACCGCTAGAGGGTTAACAAGGTTTTTCTATTTTTAGTTCATGTGACCTAGTTTTTCATCCAAGATGACCTTTGTTCAAACCCGTTCGAGCTCTTATCTAGATAAGCATCCTGACAAAGTTGGATGATGATTGAGGCAAAATTGTGACCGCTAGAGTGGAGTGTTAACAAACAACTGTGGACTGACGGCGGACGACATACGACGGACATTCAATGATCCTAAAAGATCACCCTGAGCTAGCTCATGTGGATGGATTTTATTATGTCATAAAACAACTACAAATTCAATGACAACATCAAGAGATACATGTAAACATGAAAGTGCATGCGTTGATACGTAAGAGTGTACCTCATTTGCAATTTGAAAATGCTCATTTAAATAACTAGGTGCACTATTGTTATGTATCTTATGTACATGACCAAGAATAAGGAAATTTACCCTCTTATGTACTGGTAACCAACCAACTTCCTCAAAATGAGCCCTCCCTATATGAGTACGGGGACTGAGATTAAGTATAAACCTCACCAACTTATTCTGTGTGGCATGAAGTCTATTTTTTAGATTTTGACTCAACCCTAAATACCAGAAGGCACACGCATAATCAAAATGACATTGTATTAATTTAAATGAAGAAACTAAAGGCTGTTTAGTAAACCTATTTAAAAATGAACTTTTTTCTTTATAAAGACTTAAGTTTTGCATTGGCCTTCTTAATTACCTGATTGGCTATAGACTCACCAGATAGACAGGCTAGGTGAGCTAAAAAGTTAACAAGGTACACATTTTTGTAAAGACTGTTTTAATGTTTACTAGTTTGATCAATTATAAATGATAGTAACGAGCAGTGGCATTTAAAAAAGAAGAGTTTCATTTTTGATTTGCAGTTTAAATTAAGTTATGTTTACGTTCATTTCGTATGTTACAAGGGAAAAAAGTATTATGTCCCTAATAAAACAATACATATTTCTTCCATTTCTTATCTATATTTAATTTTATTTAACCGACAGTGGTATAATAAATATTAAGATCATCGTTTAGATAATATCAGAATAACTTGTATTTATGACTGCATTTCATTTCTGAAATTTGAGAACATTTACAAAGAGACAACAAATGAATTAACAATTTACGTGTTAAAATATTTTTCAAAATCAAAACTAACTATAACAGAAAAAACCCATTACATTTTATTTGTTAAAAAGCAACAATGGCAGAGACCACTTTTAAAAGGCACGTTTTTACAAATGCAGTGAAGATTTAGCCTGACTATAATTATTTCATTATTTTATGTAGAAAGTAAATCTTAAGTTCTTAAGTTGAATACCCCTATCATAACATGAATATTTTATAAATATTATAACGTAGGGAAGCATTCTTTTATATTTAAAACTGGTTATTTCCCTAAATGATGAGCTGAAATAAAACAGAGTAAGTGTCTGATATGCTCAAATAAATGAACAATTCAACCACAATTGTGATTAAGTCATTGAAACATGTATTACCTTTCCCTTAAGTATACGTTAGTTTAACAACATATTTTTATCCATCTTATAGCAGTCAAATGTTAGTACGATATATAGAAAATAATTGAATTGCATTATACCAACAACATTTAAATGGTATAAGACATAATCATTCGTTGGATTCAATTGCATAAAATAACAGACACATTTTACATGTGTTATGAAACGAACTGATTCATAAAATAATGCATTTCTTTCTGAAATACAATATCATTCCAAAGTGATAAACGTTCACTGAAGGCAAAATTCCAAGTTTATTAATAAAATTGACATATGTACTAAGAAGAGCCATCATTTAGTTAATACATTACTTAAAATATGATTTCCAGATAACGTTTCACAGTAATCGGTAAAATAAACATAAACTGCACTCTTCATAAATCATAAAAGCGAATCAGTTAAATTAATTGTAAAACGTTTCTTTGTGTCTAT
Source organism: Ruditapes philippinarum (assembly GCF_026571515.1). Lineage (NCBI taxonomy): Eukaryota > Metazoa > Mollusca > Bivalvia > Venerida > Veneridae > Ruditapes > Ruditapes philippinarum. The sequence continues at coordinate 63,737 of NW_026864865.1, read as the reverse complement.
TTCATTTTTATATTTGGATAAACACAGGATTTTGATTATAATTTTTGTTTTAAAATGATTCAGTAGTTTGCCATTAAACAATAGATTTAAAATGAGTTAGTGTTTTATACAGTTATCTCACTAAAACGTATTCTATGTACATATAGTACATAAATACAAATATTACATATACACAAATATTATATAAAATATATATATATATTATTTTTTTTTTTTATGTTTATTTATTTTTATTCTTTACCAGTAAACTCGTTTTATCTTCAAACAAAAATATGAGTTTTACTGACACTTGCTTTAGATAAATGACAGGTAATAAAACACTTACATTCCTTAACACAACGTTAAATTTCTAATCAGTATCAATGTAAAATATGCTAAAAAATTAATATTGTATTTTCATCCTTCAATTTGAAATGGAAACTTGTTTATCTGTCTATTTATCTGAAGGGTATTTAAAGGAAGAGATTCCGGTCAAAATGTTGGAGACTCATGGAAGGTCGGCGATCGAATCAAATGCACTTTTAATATGTAAGTATAAAGTACTTTCAGTCTCCGCTTGAATGGCTTGATTTATATAGATCTACAAAGGCAATTATTATCATTTCATTATTTTGATATTTTATATAGATAATATCAAAAACAAATAATTCCGTCAAATGTTTAAAATGAAACCTAACCTTTATTTATACGGTATAAAAAACATGTATATGTGTTTTTTTCTGAAGACCGTAATGATCCAAACTTATATGTACTGTTGTCCAATACTAATGGTTAATAAGTTTTGTAATAAAATCCTTCATACACAATCTCCTTCCGTAAATATCAGAAACATAGATGCCTTTAAAGAGCAAGCTCGATGGGCGGGACATTCAATAAGTTTGATGGTTTCTGCAGTTTTAATATCACGAAGGCAAGTTGATGAAAGGTGCATTAGCGCTATTTTCGCAAACATATATAGCTCTGATTCGGAAAATACGCATTTAGCTTCTGGTGTTGCTCATTACGTGTAGCCACAGTAATAACAAAATAGTATATCAAGATGATCGGTGTAACAATGTTAACGATAATTAAGTTTAAGGAACAATTTTTCAATATAACGTGCCATATATTACTTAAATACGTTTGCCTTAATATTATACATAAAACTAATAATAATTGAGAAATATTTAAGATGAAAGTCATAGTTAATCACTGTTTTGTTTTTAACTTATTTTACCAGGATTAACTGTTACAATGAGGGAAGAATGCATATCAATAGTGTCTGGTCGAACAGTATTAACCGTTTTGCTTGATGTTTATTATATGTATAGATTCCTTAAGATTGCGTTCTATTACAAATATCTATACATGTTATGATGCGCCAAATATATTAGTTTTACTTTTTACCACATTGACGGTACCAAAATATCAATTCATTATTTATACAATAAACGTCCTTAATGCCATGATCGATGCGTTTGAAGTTGAACCATAGATGTAATTCGATTATTATTCTTATCATTCTTTATTTTGTTTAATTACAGTGGCACGAGGTATGTATAATGTCAAAATTAATCAAACTCATATATACTGTTTCTCAAACTTATGGCTTTAAAATGATTTGTGTATAATTACATTTTTAAATGATATATAAATGTAATTAACTAAACAAATGGTCAAAAGATTTTTATGGTTATGTGGTTCGTTTAACATTATAACTTCTTGCTGATGTATAATAAAAGTCCTATATCATTAAATTATGTTATATTCAGGAAAAATGTATATTTATCTTCATATCGTGTAATAGAGAAAAAATAAAGATAAATGATACGATTCGTAAATTAACAAGAATTTGTAACAGAGTTTCCAACGTCCCCCGCCTCGGGGAAGTTTTATATGAAGCATAAAATTGTGCTAATTCAAAAGATTGAGGTATGGATCTCAGGACTTTTAGTCCAAAATTATGATCAATGCTAGATCTGCAAATGCAACAATAAACTTATTAAAGTAATAAATTGAAACACGGATTTTAAAAATCTTTAATGTTAAGTTTTGACCTCTAAGTGTGACCTTGACCATAGAGGTAGGGGAGCAGGTGTTGTACATGACATATCGTTTTATTATTGTGAGCATTTGTGCCAGGTTATTTCAAAATCCCTTAAACTATGATCGGACACAAAATATACCCTAGAACAGACTATATTAATCTTCGACCTTTAAGTGTGACCTTGGAGGTAGGGACCCATGTTTTGCGCCTGACATATTTTCTTATTATTGTGATTATTTGTGCATTGTATTTTTAAAATCCCTTGATCTATGAAAAAGTTATGGACTTTGACACAAAATATACCCTATAACAGACTATGTAAATCTTTGACCTCTGAGTGTGACCTTGACCTTGGATGTAAGGACACAGGTGTTACGCATGACATATCATCTTATCATTGTGCTTATTTGTGCCAAGTATTTTCAAAATCCCTTGATCTATGAAGAAGTTATGGACGGGACACAAAATATACCATGTAACAGACTCTGTTAACCTTTGACCTCTAAGTGTGACCTTGACCTCGGAGGTAGGGGTGCAGTCGTTGTACTTGATATATCGTTTTATTATTGTGACTGTTTGTGCCAGGTTAATTCAAAATCCCTTGAACTATGAAGAAGTTGTAGACTGGACACAAAATATACCCTATAACAGACTATGTTAATACCGGACACAAAATATACCCTATAACAGACTATGTTAATCTTTGAGCTCTAGGTGTTACATTGACCTTGGAGGTAGGGGTGCAGTTGTTACGCATGACACATCATCTTATTATTTTGACTTTTTGTGCCAAGTATTCTCAAAGTCCTTTGATCAATGAAAAAGTTATGGACCTGACATAAAGTATACCCTATAATAGACAATGTTAATTTTTGACCTCTAAGTGTGACCTTGAACTTGGACGTAGGGATGCAGGTGTTGCGCATGACACATTGTCTCATTAATGTAACTATTTGTGCCAAGTGTTTTCAAAATCCTTTGATCTATGAAGAAGTTATGGACCGGACACAAGATATACCCTATAACAGACTACGTTAATATTTGACCTCAAAGTGTGACCTTGACCTTGGAGGTAAGTGACCCATTGTTGCACGCGACACATTGTCTCATTATTGTAAACAATTGTGGCAAGTATTAACAAAATCCCTTCAAAGAAAAGAAAGTTTTGGACCGGACACGACAAATACCCTCGAATAGACAATGTTGACCTTGAATGAGCAAGTGCGACCTTGACCCTGGATGTACGGGTCTGGTTGTTGCGCATGACACATCGTCTTATTATAACAAACATTAAAGTTATTTAAATTCCTTTGATAAATGACAAAGTTATGGAACGGACAGACGGAGCCTATTTCTATAGCCCCCTTTTTTCTTCGAAAAGACTGGGGACAAAAAAAAAGAAAACACTCAAAATAAGAGTTGATATTTACAATCAATAAGCAGATATCGATCATGATATGGGTGTTTTAGAATAAATTGTAAATTGTTACTAAGTCACAATCTAAAAATCTAAAACGATATTGCAGGTTTTGTTAAAACATTGAAACGATATTCTTGAACACATGAAAGTCATAATGGTATAAACAGTTTCCTCAACACTCTAAGGAAAGCATATGAATCAACGGATTTAAACTGTAGTTTTGTGCTGATAATCGTGTGTAATTCACAAACATCTTAATAAAATAATAAAGCCTTGTTAGATTGTGCTACCACATTGTATCTATTGATTTAGTGTCCTTGTTGCAAAATTCTGTCAGATATAGTGATCAATATGTATGGTTATCGCTTGCCTGGCGATATAAAGAAAAACACTCTATCATCATCTCTTTATTTTTATATTAATTTTAAATCGTGTCAAATTTGTCGTCCATTGATTTAGAAGCCTGATACGTGTTTGTGATTCGTACTATACAACTATGAAATAATTAACTGTTTGCAAACCAAATGGAGCTGGTGAAATAAGAGAAAAGCTTTCTAAGTTGATTTATGCATATTGTCATGATACATTCATCAGACTTTTTAGTGTGTTTCTCACAATGAAACAAGTTATAACTAGTTAATAAGGATCCCTTCTTCCACTTTTGTCATAACATTTTGTTTCTAATTAGTTATATATATAAATAAAGTATTCATACGAAATATTCATTTCAGTCACATTTTCCGTATTTCAGTATACGACATCATTATCTAAACTTATTTGTACATTATACCAAATTATGCTATTAGAATAAAGTGAATATGACATGTTTTATTATCCTGACATTCCCATTGCTGTAAATCTAATTATTTAATCATTATTTTAACTTGATTAAATATTTTTTATGTCAAGAAATCAAAAAAATAAAACAACATAAAAACAATTCGAGTAATGACTTAAAGATCATTGGTCAACATATCCACGTGCAAATTTAAATATTTGATAATGTAGAACAAACATAAGTAAGTTTATTTTTCATAATGTACACGTAACTGCTTTAGACTAACTCTTACAAAGTCAAGAATCACATGTGTATGATTTGCTTTCTGTTATGCAGGTGCGACCACAAACGACGTACATATATCCCAAATATATGTAAAATACTGATAGTTCATCATAACGATATTTTGCATTATTTCTGTAATATCGATATCGATTAGGGTGCACATTAAATCTACACATTCTCATCTTTTAACAGGCGATGATGTTCTCTTTGTATACGTTGTAATAATCAAGCATTTTCCTCTTGAATGCAATGATTATGCACAGATTAAAGTAAACAGTAAATACACTTTCAAAAGTTATTTACTAAAATTAAGATAAGTTCCTTCCAAACCATTGATCTATTATTTATAGAAAAACACTTGTATTTTTAGATTTAATTTAACTCAATTTATATTATTGTATTAACCCTTTTTCAATTTTAATAATCTTATGTTAACAATCATACTGTTCGGTGCGGTATGGCAAGTTATATGTCAATGTGCCGTTAAACAAAAACACACACAAAAAAATCATAAAAAACAGACATGTTAGGAATAAAACATTTTTGTTAATTCAATGCATTTAGTCATCTGGCCTACTTGTGCTTTTCTAACTAATTACAATTGTATTATATTGTTGCTCATTAAGATTAAATATTAATAATAGTTATGCTTTTCTAACTAATTACAATTATATAGATATATTGTGGCTCAATAAGAGTAAATATTAATTAAGATATATTATTTTCGAACACATCGATAAGTGTTGCTATGCTGACAATAATGGCCCGCGATATCATGCTTATACCAACAAATGAATTGAATTACTTAACCCATTACTGCATGAGCATTTTGTGAAAAATGGCTGTTTTAATTGAAAATTCTCCCGTTACAAGTTCAAAATGATATAATACTATGAAAACGTCTCCATTACTAATTAAACTTAGCACAAATGTTGACTGGACCAATGCCTTTGTAACAACATGCTCAGTCTTAAATTTCCTGTTACCATGGTAACGATGGACATCTCAAAGTTGCCAAAAATCACTATTTTGCGTTGATTGTTTCCATCAAAAATTGATTTCAAAGTGCTAAACTTCTCAATGGATTCATAAAGAGTCAAAGGCTTTTCAGCGTTGGTTACACGTTTACTTATGATCGACCTGTAGTCATTTTAGCCTATCACAAGTCCACAATTTTCTTGGCTATGAGAGGGACTGCCGCCCCCTTCAAACCCCCCAAACCAGAAGGGGACACATACCCCTTCTGGCAACCCCCTGATGTACCTTTTGAATGGGGGCGGCGCCGCAAAAGTGCTAACTTTTTATTAACATTTCTTAAACGAAAACATGTATTTGGGGCCCAAAACAGGACATTTTTTTCACTATTTGAGGCCTAAAAGTGGGGTGGCGGGTCGAAAGTGCGTTGTTTCGGGTATATACGAGGTAAAGGGTAATAAAAATTATGAAAATACCTGAAATTACCAAAGATCGCGTTTTTCCATGTTAAAACATGGTCTGACATATAATTTTGAAGAAAAATTGTTTTAGCCTCTAAAAGTCCAAAATTTTCTTGGCGATGAGGGGGACTGACGCCCCCTTCAAACCCCACAAACAAAAGGGGCACATCCCCCTTCTGACAACTCCCTGATGTACCTTTTGAATGGGGGTCGGCGCCGAAAAAGTGCTCACTTTTTGATCAAAATTTCTCAAACAAAAACATGTGTTTTGGGCCACAAACAGGACATTTTTTGCACTATTTGAGGCCTAAAAGAGGGGGGGGGGGTTGAAAGTGTGTTGTTTCGCGTATATATGCATTAAAGGGTTAAATAATATATCATTTATCTTCTTTGGTGGCACTGCTTTGAAGTAAATTTCCAAGACGTGTTTTAATACAGATTAATTTCGATTAAAAAAATATATATTAAATACACGTGCATAATATTCCGTTTTTTACACTATTGCTATATACCATTGTTTCTGTTTAACAATGTGATCAAGTCAAAGCATTGCCCCATTAGCCGATATGTGACACCCGGATGTATATGGCAACTTTTTACAGCTGCCACACGGTTCTTGACACTTGCTGTTGTGAAGTATAAAAATCTGGAAACAGAGTGATCCAACGGAAGCATTAACCACAACAAAATTACATAAAAATTGCAGACTCGGTTTTATTGAGTCTGTACATGAGTGATAATGAATAAGTGCAACATCCCTCACGCCCCCAGCACTGGCTTGAGCGGTACTCAATTCTCAACACTTAATAGTGCTGGCATCAATGATCTCGAAGTACCAGAAAAATACAAGCAATTATCATAGTATTGCAAGCAATCCATAAGTCCCCTACCGGTTTGAAACCCATTAACATTCTGAAGGGCCATTGGCCATTCACTAATGTTTCAATTTTTCTCTATTTGAAGTAAATTTGTTGGAAAAGTTCACTAATGTTTCAATTTTTCTCTATTTTAAGTAAATTTGTTGGAAAAGTTCTTTAAAAGTGATCACAGGAAACAGTTTTTATGAACAGACAGACAGACGGACTGAAGGACACTCTAAAGTTAATATTTGAAACATCCCTGTTACCAAAATATAACATTTTAAAAGCAAAATTCTTAAAAAGGAGATAACTCTTGAATTAAAGATGCAATTTTATTAAAATTGTCAGCTCTTTTTGACTAATCACAAATATTGTTATATTTGCCATGTTTTAAGCCTATTTGTTGCCAAGGCAACTAATATTTTTTCAAAATAGGAAGAGTAGATAAGACTGCTATCTACCCATATGTCAAGTTTCATAAAAATATTTCCAGTACTTTTTGAGTTATCACTGGATTCAGTTTATGTGTAAAATTTGTCATATTTTCAGCTTATTTGTTGCCATAGCAACCAGAATTTTCAACATAGGAAGAAAAGAAAAAAATGTGCATAATCTCAAGACTGCCATTTACCCATATGTCAAGTTTCATAAAAATATTTCCAGTACTTTTTGCGTTATCACTGGATCCAGTTTATGTGTAAAATTTGCCATATTTTCAGCCTATTTGTTGCCATAGCAACCAGAATTTTCAACATAGGAAGAAAAGAAAAAGATGTGCATAATCTCAAGACTGCCATCTACATATATGTCAAGTTTCATAAAAATATTTCCAGTACTTTTTGCGTTATCACTGGATCCAGTTTATGTGTAAAATTTGCCATATTTTCAGCCTATTTGTTGCCATAGCAACCATAATTTTCAATATAGGAAGAAAAGAAAATGACGTGCATAATCTCCATACTGCCATCTATCCATATACCAAGTTTCATAAAAATATTTTCAGTACTTTTCAAGTTATCGCGGGATCCAGTTTTGTGGACGGACGGACTGACGGACTGACAGACAGACGGACAGACAGACGGACGGACAGACGGACGGAGGGTAAACCTAAAGTCCCCTCCGGTAAACCGGTAGGGGACTAATTACAACACTGAAGTGAAGTAAAGACTTACATAAAAAGCGTCAAACAGAATTCACATTACAGTTAAAATAACAGAACTATCCAGATGTAGTGATACAACATGGAATAGAACAGGTTATAACTAAATGACCCATGAGATAGTAAAATAGTGTAAAACAGAATCCCTAAAGAAAGCCCAACACGCCTGACCACTGATCGTCAAAATATGATAAACAAGACACTTCCGCTCATAATGTTATCCCTTTTTGTCTCTACACACAGCTCCATAATAACAAATATGTCCCCAGTTATACTTTAATGTACACAAAAAACAAGAATAAGGATCAACAAGGCAGAGGCAACGTTCACAGGACGCAGCCCCCGACACAGCAAAGAGGGCACAAAAAAACCCGGAGTGGACATAAGGGCGGCGAAAGGAGAGGGACATGTAATATGTGAAATTATATAAATTAAAACGGGCCAATATGGGAATTAAAGAGATAAGGGGAGAAAAAAGAAGGGGGTAAAAATGGGAAGGGCGGGGTGGTGTTGAGAAAATACCTACCGTAAACGACAATCAACAAGGCAGATATCACAAAACAAGTAAACATTCAAAAACAAGTAACAATACTGACGTGAAAAACACGTGAAGGAACACAAAGGGTTACCGCCTTGGAACGGTCAGTGGTTGTTAAAATATGATAAACAAGATCAACAAGGAAAGGCAGCGTTCAATGAACGCACTCCCACAAGACCAAGCAACAAGAACCAGTGGCAAGGAGATTAGTCGGACCCCAAACAAAAATATGACAGGGCACAAGACAGAGCACGGACAGGCTAATCACCAAAATGATAATTAATTTGCAACCGACAAGGAAACCAAAGAAAACAAGTAAATAATGGAGTTAAAAATAAGAGCAAAACAGAAAACCGGTTTTAGGCGCGCCAAACCTCACTCTTAGTTCCTGAATGTCACAAAGTGTTATTAATCCCCTCCAAGTGAAATTCTAGCAATGGTCATGGTTACATTAGACGAAATAAATAAACACATAAAAGATTGTGTAACTTTTATAACGAACTCTAAAAAAACGACTATTCGTAAATATATCCCGCATTTTCAACTTTAGTTTTCATTGGCACGGATTAAAATTCGACGGAATGTACCGTTTATTGTCCCCCGCCTTTTCGACGAAAAAAGGGGGATATAGAAATAGGCTCCGTCCGTCCGTCCGACCGTCACACTTTCGTGTCCGGTCCATAACTCTGTCATTTATAAAAGGAATTTGAAATAACTTGGCACAAATGTTTATTATAATAAGACGATGTGTCAGGCGCAACAACCAGACCCCTACCTCAAAGTCGCACTTGCTCATTCAAGGTCAACATTGTCTATTTGAGGGTATATGTCGTGTCCGGTCCGGTCCGTAACTTTCTTATCTATGAAGGGATTTTGTAAATACTTGCCATAATTGTTAACAATAATCAGACGATGTGTCATGCGCAAAACCGGTCACCTACCTCCAAGGTCAAGGTTACACTTGGAGGTCAAATATTAACATATTGTGTTACAGGGTATATTTCGTGTCCGGTCAATAACTTTGTCATTTATCAAAGGAATTTGAAATAACTTGGCACAAATGTTTGTTATAATAAGACAATGTGTCATGTGCAACAACCAGACCCCTACCTTCAGGGTCAAGGTCACACTTACTCATTCAAGGTCAACATTTCTATTTGAGGGTATATGTTGTGTCCGGTCCATAACTTTCTTATCTATGAAGGAATTTTGTAAATACTTGCCATAATTGTTTACAATAATCAGACGATATGTCATGCGCAAAAATCGGTCACTTACCTCCAAGGTCAAGGTCACACTTGGAGGTTAAATATTAACATAGTCTGTTACAGGGGTATATTTCGTGTCCGGTCCATAACTTTGTCATTTATCAAAGGAATTTGAAATAACTTGGCACAAATGTTTGTTATAATCAGATGATGTGTCATGCGCAACAACCAGACCCCTACCTCCAGGGTCAAGGTCGCACTTGCTCATTCAAAGTCAACTTTCTATTTGAGGGTTTATGTCGTGTCCGGTCCATAACTTTCTTATCTTTGAAGGAATTTTGTAAATACTTGCCATAATTGTTCACAATAATCAGACAATGTGTCATGCGTAAAAACCGGTCATGTACCTCCAAGGTCAAGGTCACACTTGGAGGTCAATACCTACATACTCTGTTAAATGGTATATTTTGTGTCGGGTCCATATCATTTTCATAGATCAAAGAATTTTGAAAATATTTGGCACAAAAAGTCACTATAGTAAGAGGATGTGTCTTGCGCAACACCTGCATCCCCATAACGTCTTCCAAGGTATGCAAATAGAGCAGTACACAACTTTGATATTTTGGCTATCATTATATATAGTGCACATCACCTGAGTTCCTATTATAAAAGTGGAGTTAGGGTTGAGGTCGTTATTCTGTATGATACGTGTCTTCTCTCTATCGAGTGTCCACGGGCGATTTCCGTGAAGATATCTCTCGGTCAGCACCGATTAGCCGTCAAACAACTATATTAAGACTTTTAAAATGACAGATCATCCTCTCCAAATTAAACCCTACAACATGCACCCCTACTTCCAAGGTCAACCGGTAATTCTCATCACGCAGGTTATACACAGGAAGTTGTTCCACTTATGTGTAAGTTTCTCGCGACCTTTTTAATAGAGATATATTGATTCAAAGCAATTCTCTATATCTCTCATTGGCTCACGCAATTCCTGATGTTGACACTCTTATTCGACATACAGAATAAGAAGAGAGGATACTTTTAAGATATCATTATTACTTAAAAATATGGAACAATAACAAATAGAGCATGCATAGATAGATTATGGATTATTAAGTGTCCATACTGAAACAGCCGTTATATACTCTAGTATAAGTGTGTTTACTAATCCCAAAGTTTGTTCAATATAAGACAAACCGTTCAAGGGGTCCAAATTGGCCTCACAGTTAGCACGCTGTGGAAGGGGTCAATTTGAGTGATTATTCCACTTATAAGTCCTTGGCTCTAAAATATAGTGGAGACTATAATATACTTTTGATCACAAAAATCTTTCTTATTAAGAATACACTGCAAACGAGCCATTATGATTCGAAGCTAGAGGAAGATTTTTGATAATAACTAAAAATCTATGGTTCTACACAATTAAGTCTCGGTGTCATAATACATCCAGGCGAAGTTTGTTTTATCAATCATCATAAGAACAACAGAGGCTCAACACACTTGCCACCCGTGCCTCCCCCGCCGGGCGTCATATCCTGAATTTTTCCCTATACCATGAATAGTGAGTAATCAAAGAATGTTTATCACAAAAACTCATTTATCAGCGTCTAATTTTTAAAAAGTAAACACCCAAATAGAGAAATAAAAGCTAGAGATATTTTTTTAATATGTGCGTATAATTTGCGATATAATTATATTATTTGTTTACATCATAATATTTAAAGTTGTTGGTGTAGCATACCTAAGCAGATCTTTGGTCAAAATAGACATATGAGATGCAACCCTGGGTCAAAATTGGAGTCTTCTTGAACTCGCAATAGTCCGCTGAAGGGGAGCGTCCAATTTGAGATCTTTTCCTCAATCTGTTCTATTGAAGATAAGCAACATTTTATAATTAAATTTCATTGCTCTTTTACAATGAATAAAATCACATATGAGTCCTACTCGCTAGAGGCACTGAGTTGTAGGACATTCTAGAGTCAATACGTTTCTATCATATAGGTGTCTACAAAGAATTTTCTCTTTAAAGTTAGTATAGAGTCCACTGGGGTGCAAAAACTTTGGCACGCTTCCGGGGGTCATTGATTTTCTTATATGTGTTTACATAAGCAAATTACAATCCTAATTAAAAAAAAATCATTTTTACGCTTTAATTATAGTAGTGATACCTTTCACATAATTATGCAGGTAAGATGATTTAAGTGTTTAGAGTTAATGAAAGGTTTCCTATTGAATCACAACCATCTTTAGTGGAGTGTCTACAAAGATATTTGTTACTCACAAACGTGTATTAAATTCACCGATCCTTTAATGGGCTCAATAACTATTTCTTTTGTGTCCTTTCACACCACGTTTTTGTGCGAGTACGAGAGAGTGGAGGTCATAAATTGATCATTTGAGAGATATTTCTTGGTTTTTATGATCGATATCATTAGCAAATTATACTGGCAAATCAAAATTAACTTCTCCATTTGAATGAGATAAAAAAACTAGAGAGTATATAAGACTAAGTGAAGAGATTTTAGTAAAATTGGAGAGACATGCCCAACACGGACAAACATACACTTTGAATAGTAAAGAAATGTGTGCTAAACAAAGTTTTGTTGCACAAAAAAAGTCGGAGTACCAGGAGTTCTATACAACGTGGCTCTGAAGTTACCACACCATGACAAGAGTGTACAAATCTTAGATTCTTTCCTCTCAAAGCTAAAATATGTGGTATATAGGTTAGAAAAATAGAATCCATTAATTATATGAATAATGAAAAAATCTTCATATATTAAGAATAAAGCCCTACACACGAAATGAAGCTAGAGCTTAGATGTTGTAGCGCACATACACGAAAGCGATGCTATATACTCTTTGTTGAGGAGGAGTACTGTTTAGCACCAAGTTTGTGCAAATGAGCACAAGTCGGCTCTTTGTGTGAGAATAATTTGGCCCTCTGTTTCAATGCAACGTTGGGGGTGGGGGGTTGGGACGGGGGTAATCTTTATACAGGTGAGCGACATCAGGGCCATCATGGCCCTCCTTGTTAGAAAATTTTGAGCCAAGTTTACCGCCCGACGGCCGACTAAAATGGCTAATCAAAATGTAATATAAGCCAAATTTGATAAAAGACTTCCAAAGAATGCTACCCAGTAGCAACCCACAGACTAGTTTATTTGAGGCTGAGTAATTCACATACATTTAAAACACAGAACATGGTGAATTTTGGACATATTTATAGAAACACAATTTCTTGTAACGAACAATAAGAACATTTAAAGTAATTTCTATTTTTTAAGCTTTTGGCGGCCCTTAAAAAGGGGACCAATTTCAAGTTGTTCATAATATGAGCAACTTGATAAAACAAGACTACCAGAATGCTACTGGACAAAGTTTGGAGATCATGTATCATTGTTTTGTAGGAAACATAGTTTAAAAGGTTTTTTAACGTTTTAGCGGTTAACAGCACTGGCATATAGAGCACTCCTAAACAGGTGGCCAATCTTCAGAATGTGAACACTGTAGTTGATTTCAAGTAACTTGTATTACAAAGAACTTGAACCAGAGACAGAAAACTCGTATCATTGGTCCACAACAGGTAAAACAAAGAGGTATTATGGGTCGTTCATGTGCCCTAAACGCTATCAATTAAGTTCTTGAGAAAAAAGAACAATATAGAGGCGCAATTTAGAGAAAACCTAGTAGTAATTCTATATATTTAACTTTAGCGGAGGTTCTTCGCAAAAAGAGGGGCCATACAATGTCAGGTATATTATTTGATAGTATGACCAATGCTATACCGTTCTGATACAAAGAGCACTAACCACAAGGGTATGCTAACACGTCAAAGTAGACAAATTTAACAAATATATGCAGGGGCGAGAGCAATTCACTTCCTACCATTCAATTAGTTCTTAGGTAAGGAAATAGACATTTAAGGTGATTATACAGTTTTTTTATCTATTATTTAGCTTTAGCGGCCCGCGTAAAAGGGCCTCAATCACGAGAGAGTGTGAATATTATGCACAAAGAGCTTGGAATAAAAACAATACCTTAACCCAAGAATGGGCTACAGAGGAGGAACGACCGATAAAGTCTTTCAGAAGTGTTTGAAAAGATAGGGCAATTAACACAGAAACTAAAAAATACATCCAATAAGTTCTAACTGTAGGAGAAGATGGTATTATCATATGTAACGAAGGTTTTTTTCTAAATTTTTAAGTATCCTAGGACCCAGGGTTTAAAATTCAAACAGATCCTAAACGCCTTGATAACAGCATCAAAATAATTATTACAATATTCATGTCGCGTTCGGGGAAACTTAATAAAGGAGACTACTTTACTTCCATTTAAGGGATTTACTTATAGATATTGTTCTGAACATCGACCAAATGTTTGGTGATTGGGTGACAATGGGCTTCCAAGACTTCAAAAGTTTGTATCAACCATCAATTAAAAGAATCTTCTTTAGATAATATCCAGGAACATTATGCACAGAAATCATGGTTGCATGGCAAAGCAAAGAAATAATAAGACAGTATTATTAAATTTAATTTACATAAATTTTTTTCAGTTCTCTTTAAGTACAAGAGCCACCAAAATTTGGGAAGTACACATCAATGGTGTCACTCAGAGAGGCTAGCATAATTTGCCCAATTAGAGTGGTCTACTAGTTTCTGGTAGAAGAAGCCTGAGTAGATGACGTACCAAGATATGGGATTTAGACAAGCCTCTGTAAATTATCGCATGCAGAAGCGTATGGGGATTTCAGGACAGGATATATTGAGCCACCTGATTCCCTGGGAGTCGAAAGATCACCGGGTTGGCCGGGGAGCATGGAGATTATGTTCCCACTGCTTTTGAAAAAGTACAATGTGAGCCGTTGTTGGTTCCCCATGCAGGGTTCCTTCTTCTGCACTCACCCGAGCGCGAGTTCGACGCTCAGAAGGCATCCCTCTACGGCACCTCCTGCCTTGTGCGCTGCTGATGATCTGGTGGACGCCTCGTAGGGTCATTGATTTCAACTCTATAATGTTACAATATAGGTTTACAAAATAATTATGTATCATGAAACCTTCTTGTGAAAACGGACACACCGGCAAAGGCCTAGAGGGCTTTAATTTATTTTGTATCAGTGCATGTCCTGGTAAGAGAGAGAAAGCCAGACCGCTAAATGACCGATGATCTTTCAAATATTCGGAGGTAAGCAGCCCATCGGGATTGAGGTAATTTATATACTGAGCCAGAACCGGGAATCCTTACCTTCCCACCTCGAGTGTTTTGCTCGCTTCCTCCCGCTTTTCTTCTTAGAAAATTTAGACCCCGGAGGTTTCTTGAAAATTTTATCTTTTCGACCCAAAAAGTCAAGGTCACTTTTACCTTATAACTGAAAACAGTTTCCAGAGCATTACTTAAATTCCATTTGGCCAACAGTGTTCAAACTTCATAGTATGATTGTCCATATTGGGTTAAATACCCCTATTGATTTTGGGGTTACAAGGTCAAAGGTCAAAGTCACTATTACCTTAAAACTGAAAACAGATTCCGTAGCATAACTTAAGTTCCATTTGGCCCACAATGTTCAAACTTCATAAGACGAGTGTCCATATTGGGTAGAACACCCCTATGAATTTTGGGGTCACAATGAAAAAGATCAAGAAACTGAAAACTTTCTGGCATATAATGCTCCGTCTAGCGGTGCTCTTGTTTTATAGCTCACCAGAGCCGAAGGCTCAGGGTGAGCTATTAGTATCAAAGGGGAATGCTCCGGCGTTCATCGTCCGTCGCCATGCGTCAACAATGGTCTACTTCTCTGAAACTACTGGACAGATTTACTTCAAATTTGGTCTGTAGCTAAAAACAGAAAAAACTGTTGAATGTCTATTTCTAGAGATTTAATTGATGGATGATCACCAAACTTTGTCTGTAGCATTCTTAGGTAGTCTTTTATCAAGTTTGTTTATATTATTTTGATTGGTTTAGGGGTCTCTAGGGCTAAAAATAGAAAAACCTTTAAACATCTTCTCCTACAGAACTTATTGATGGATGATCACCAAACTTTGTCTGTAGCATTCTTGGGTAGTGTTTTATCAAGTTTGCTCATATTAATTTGATTGGCCCCTTTTAGGGGCCGCTAAAGCTAAAAATAGAAAAACTGTTAAATGTCTATTTCTACAGAACTAATTGATGGATGATCACCAAACTTTGTCTGTAGCATACTTGGGTAGTCTTTTATCAAAGTTGCTCATAATAATTTGATTGGCCCCTTTTAGGGGCCGCTAAAGTTAAAAATAGAAATACTGTTAAATGTCTATTTCTAAAGAACTAATTGATAGATGATCACCAAACTTTGTCTGTAGAATTTTTGGGTAGTCTTTTATCAAGTTTGCTAATATTATTTTGATTGGCCCCTTTTAGGGGTCTCTAGGGCTTAAAATAGAAAAACCTTTAAACATGTTCTCCTACAAAACTAATTGATACATGATCTCCAAACTTTGTCAGTAGCATTCTTGGGTAGTGTTTTATCAAGTTTGCTCATATTAAATTGATTGGCCCCTTTTAAGGGCCGCAAAAGCTAAAAATAGAAATACCTTTAAATGTCTATTTCTACAGAACTAATTGATGGATGATCACCAAACTTTGTGTGTAGCATTCTTGGATAGTCTTTTATCAAATTTGCTTATATACATTTGATTAGCCCATTTTAGGGGCCGGTAAAGCTAACAAGAGGGCCATGATGGCCCTGAGGTCGCTCACCTGTATAAAGGCCCCCCAACCCCCACCCCCAACGTTGCAGGGCCAATTTAACCCAAGGGCTTTTATTTGCACAAACTTGGTAGACACCCATAAGAAGATGTTTCATGCTAAACATCTAAGCTCTAGCTCATTGGGCTTTTTAAAAGAAGATTTTTTTTAAAGTTTTTACTATACACATATAGTTAAAACAATGACACCCCTGGGGCCGGGCCAGTTTTGACCCCAGGACTTTTTTTTGAACAAACTTTGTAGACACTTACTAGAAGATGTTTCATGCTTAATATCTAAACTCTAGCTATTTGGGTTTTTTCAAAGAAGATTTTAAGTTTTTGCTATACACATATAAAGAAAATCAATGACCCCCGGGGCGGGGCCAATTTTGACCCCAGGTCTTTTATTTGAACAAACTTTGTAGACACTCACTAAAAGATGTTTCATGCTTAATATCTTAACTCTAGCTATTTGGGTTTTCTCAAAGAAGATTTTTTAAGTTTTTGCTATACACATATAAGGAAAATCAATGACCCCCGGAGCGGTGCCAATTTTGACCCCAGGGCTTTTATTTGAACAAACTTGGTAGACACCTATTAGAACATGTTTGATGCTAAATATCTTAGCCATAGCTCTTTGAGTTCTTTAAAAGAAGATTTTTTAAGTTTTTACTATATGCATATAGGGAAAATCAATGACCCCCCTGGGTGGGGCCAATTTTGACCCCAGGGCTTTTATTTGACCAAACTTGGTAGACACTTATTAGAACATGTTTCATGCTAAATATCTTAGCTCTAATTCTTTTGGTTCTTTAAAAGATGATTTTTTAAATTTTTACTATATGCATATAGGGAAAATCAATGACCCCCGGGGTGGGGCCAATTTTGACCCCATGGCTTTTATTTGAACAAACTTGGTAGACACCCATTAGAACATGTTTGATGCTAAATATCTTAGCTCTAGCTCTTTGGGTTCTTTAAAAGAAGATTTTTTAAGTTTTTACTATATGCATATAGGGAAAATCAATGACCCCCCCAGGGCGGGGCCAATTTTGACCCCAGGGCTTTTATTTGAACAAACTTGGTAGACACTTACTAGAAAATGTTTCATGCCTAATATCTAAGCTCTAGCTCTTATGGTTTTTTAAAAGAAGATATTTAAAGTTTTTTCTTTCGGTTGCCATGGCAACCAGAGTTCTGCATGGAATTGAATTCTTTGAACAATTTTTAAAGGTGACTACCAAAGGAACATTCCTGTGAAGCTTGGATGAAATTGGCTTAGTGGTTTATGAGGAGATGTCATTTAAAGTAAAAGTTTACGGACGGACGACGGACGGACGCCGGACGAAAAGCGATCACAAAAGCTCACCCTGTCACTTTGTGACAGGTGAGCTAAAAATAGAAATACATTTAAATGTCTATTTCTACAGAACTAATGGATGGATGATCACCAAACTTTGTCTGAAGCATTCTTGGGTAGTCTTTTATCAAGTTTGCTCATATTATTTTGATTGGCCCCTTTTAGGGGCCGCTAAAAATAAAAATGGATATTCATTTAAATGGTATAGCTACAGAACTAATTGATGGATGATCACCAAACTTTGTCTGTAGCATTCTTGGGTAGTCTTTTATCAGGTTTGCTCATATTAATTTGATTAGCCCCTTTTAGGGGCCACTAAAGCTAAAAATAGAAAAATAGGAAAAACCTTTGAACATCATTTCCTACTGAAATAATTGATAGATGATCACTAAACTTTGTAGCATTCTTAAGTAGTCTTTTATCAAGTTTGCTCATATTAATTTGATTAGCCCCGTTTAAGCTAAAGCTTAAATACCCCAGGTCATGGCATTTTTTCAAATTATTGTTTAAACATGCATTCTAAGCTCAAATTTAATATTAGAATATATTGACATTCCAACACTGGAAAGCAGTTGTTTCTGGTGAGCGACTCAGGGCCATCATGGCCCTCTTGTATTTTTTCATTTTTTGTTGATTTGGATCCAAACTTTGAGAAAGCACATTTCAATAAATATTGGAACACATCATGTGCATGGGATATTGTAACTGTGTGACAGATAGGTGATTGTTTTTCACTGAGACTTATTTACAATATCTGTTTTATTATAATAATATATAGATTAGCCTGATCGATATGGAGGGCGATCGTTGCCAAAATTCCAGACATGTAATGTGTTCCTTTTGAAAACTACTTTTGAAAATGCGAACATGTATGTCTAGCATTTTTGATTGTATTCGTGCACAGCAAATGATATACCTCTTAATCCAATCTTTTAATTGAAGGCACCCGCTTTTAAATAACAAGTTTACATGTAAGTCTTAACAACTGACCTAACATTGAGAACAACAACAAATTTACAAGTTCGTATCTTCCATTGCATATAATACATAAGCATGTTTACACACTTGTAGATATCTAACTGTACCTGAAAAATACAAACGAAATGTAAAACTCGAATACAGAAAATATCATTTAATTAAACGTGTTTCCAGTCGTAGCACTACAACAGTACGTTTACACAGTAACATGTTTAAAATGACAAAAGTAGATTCACAAAGTTAAACGATTTTATGTCATGCATGACGCCCCGCCCCTCTCTGAGTATTTACGATCTTCTATTACGGAAATGTACGGACAGGTATAATACCCGTTGCCTCTCTCCTATGTCTCAATAAAGTGAAGGAAACCACGGCGTCCATTCTAACTTTTTTTTTATTTCTATTAAAAGTCAAATATTTTTGGTATCAAATGAATGATTACTCCATAAGCTTTCTATGAGTGCCTCGGAAATAAAAATGAATTAAATAGATGTATTGAAATTTTTGTTTCAAAATTTATCATTTTTTCCTTTTGAATTGGTAAGAAAAACACGGCGTTCCCTCCAAACTTTTTTTTATTTCGTAATCAATTTTGATAATTTTGGATTGAAATTTGTTTGTTTGTTTTGGGTTTTACGTCACATCGACACAGTATAAAAGTGTGCTTCATACGCTTTATGATATATGATTATATAATGCCTAAAAATGAAAATGAATTAAATCAAAATGAATTAACTTTTCGTTTAAAAGTTTATCATGTTACTTTCTCTGTAAAATAGAGAAAATAAGAATACCTAAAGAACGCTCAAAACAACAAAATTGAGAAGGTTTGATTGAGCCTGTGCATGGACGGTAATGGAAAGAGCAAGTTACCGTACACGCCCCTAGCACCGGCTTAAGCAAAATTCAACATGAACTGGTACAATTTTGAATTTTGAAACATCCGCAGATGTGTTAATATGGCGATTATCATGGAACCTTCAATTTGACACGTAAGTACCATACCATGAAAAAACGGCATATGGTCCCTAAGTAAAAAAACAAAACACACTCTGAAATTCAGTAAGAGAAACATGGCGCCCTCTACTTACATTTTTTATTTCTTCAGTGTTGTTATATTTTCTGGTCCTTCGGGATCATTGATGCCAACACTATTAAGTGTTGAGAATTGAGTGCCGCTCAAGCCGGTGCTAGGGGGCGTGAGGGATGTTGCACTTACTCATTATCCCTCATGTACAGACTCAATCAAACCGAGTCTGCAATTCTTATGTAATTTTGTTGTGATTGGTGCTTCCGAGGGATCACTTTGTTTCCAGAATTTTGGTCATTTTTGATAATTTTAGACTCAAGTAAAAGAATCCTTTATGAACTTTCTAGTGATGCCTTAAAAATAAAAATTAATTACGTAGAAGTATTAAAAATTTTGTTTCAAACTTATCGTTGTTTATTTTTCTCTCTTAAAACTGCACTCATATATTCGGGAAAAAAATCACGTCGCTTCCTTGAGATACTTTATTCAAAAAAGAAAATGAATATTGAATGAAAGTTAAGACCATAAGCTTTGAACAAGTATATTAACAATCCGGCTTGAACGGTACTCAATTCTCAACACTTACTAGCGCTGGCATCAATGATCTCGAAGGACCAGTAAAACAAAACAACACTGAAGTGAAGTACGGGGCAACTTTTTACAGCTGCCACACGGCACTTGACACCTGCTGTTGTGAAGTATAAAAATCTGGAAACAAAGTGATCCCTCGGAAGCATTAATCACACCAAAATTACATAAGAATTGCAGACTCGGTTTGATTGAGTCTGTACATAAGGGATAATGAACAAGTGCAACAAGTTTTTATTCATACTGAAAATACCTTATTAAAGATTGTACATATGTGCTACGGATAAGTATTTTCTTGATTTCGGAAAGGAAATCTCGGTAGCCGCTTTAAAATCCTATTTTTGCAAATACTTGCATAGTTTTTGTTGAAAATGAAATTTGTGCCAATACATTTTTCAATGATACCAATAAAAATATTGGATGGTTTTTAGATTATCAATAAAATTACTCCCTTGAAGTTGGTCATTGTTTCCCCTAAAAATTTCCAAATCGCCGATGTTTCTCAGGAATATATGATAAACAAGATCAACAAGGAAAGCTCAATGAACGCAACCCCACATGACCCAGTAACAAGAACAAGTGACAAGGAGCCCAGGCGGACCCCAAACAAAACACAGGACAGGGCACTACGCAAAGCACGGACAGGCTAATCACTTAAATGATAATCAATTTGTAACTGATAAGAACATGATGTTAAATAATAAGTTAATGCATAAGTTATCTTCATCATAAATGATAAAATCAACATTTTTCAAGTTATGTTGCTAGTGACAAAACTTTTGTAACAAATGTAACAAATATATGTTATAAAAAAATGCCGTATGTTGTCCTTCAGTTTTATTTAGAAATATTGGAGAGGCGCCGTTTTATACCTGTCCGCAATAGAAGTTCGTAAATACTCCGAGAGAGGCGGGGCGTTATGCTTGACTTAAAATCGTTTAGCTTTGTGAATCTACTTTTGTCATTTTAAACATGTTACTGTGTTAACGTACTCTTGTAGTTCTACAACTGGTAACACGTTTTCTTAAACTCTATTTTCTGTATTTAAGATTTACATTTCATTTGTATATTTCAGATCTATAAGTGTGCAAACATGCATATGTATTGCATGCAATGGAAGATACGAACTTATAAATTTGTTGTCGTTTTAGATGTTAGGTCAGTTGTTACGATATATATGTAAACTTGTTATATAAAGGCGGGAACCTTCAATTAAAAGATTGAATTAAGAGGCATATTATGTGCTATGCACGTGTACAATAAAAAATGGTAGGCATACAAGTTCGCATTTTCAAAAGTCATTTTAAAAAGGAACACATTACATGTCTGGAATTGTGGCAACGAACGCCCTCCATAGATCGATAGACCTGCAATTGTCCCAATAGCCTGAACTGGTCTTCTCCAGCTGCATAACAACTTTCCCTGATCTCAGTTTATTGGGGTTTTTTTTTGTCCTTTTTTTTGTCATTAGGTAATATTCAAATAATTTTTCAATAGAGAAATACTTAATTAATGTTTAATGTTGATAAACTGGAATTTATTTCATTAATGTAGATATGGCTAAAATTATTTTTCATCTTATTTTTAGCTCACCTGAGCATATGCTCAGGGTGAGCTATTAGGATCACTCTTCGTCCGTCGTACGTCGTCCGTCGTCAGTCGTATGTTGTCCCTTCACACTTTTCAAACGACATCTCCTCCGAAACCATGAGGCAGATCATAATGAAACTTCACAGGGATGTTCCTTGTGTGAAGCCTTAACAAAGTTGTTCAAAGAATTCCATTCTATGCAGAACTCTGGTTGCCATTTGCAACCAAAAGAAATTTTTTTTAAACATCTTCTTCTAGAAAACCCAAAGAGCTAGAGCTTAGATATTTGGCATGAAACATCTTCTAGTGAGTGTCTACCAAGATTGTTCAAATAAAATCCCTGGGGTCAAAATTGGCCCCGCCCCAGGGGGTCATTGATTTTCCCTATATGCATATAGTAAAAACTTTAAAAAATCTTCTTTTAAAGAACCCAAAGAGCTAGAGCTAAGATATTAAGCATGAAACATCTTCTAATGAGTGTCTACCAAGATTGTTCAAATAAAAGCCCTGGGGCCAAAATTGGCCCCGCCCCAGGGGGTCATTGATTTTCCCTATATGCATATAGTAAAAACTTAAAAAATCTTCTTCTAAAAAACCCAAAGAGCTAGAGCTAGATATTTGGCATGAAACATGTTCTAATGGATGTCGACCAAGTTTGTTCAAATAAAAGCCCTGGGGTCAAAATTGGCCCCGCCCCAGGGGGTCATTGATTTTCCCTATATGCATATAGTAAAAACTTTAAAAAATCTTCCTATAAAGAACCCAAAGAGCAAGAGCTAAGATATTTGGCATGTAACATCTTCTAATAAGTGTCTACCAAGTTCGGTCAAATAAAAGCCCTGGGGTCAAAATTGGCCCCGCCGCAGGGGGTCATTGATTTTCCTTATATGCATATAGTAAAAACTTTAAAAATCTTCTTCTAAAAAACCCCTAGAGCTACAGCTTAGATATTTGGCATGAAACATGTTCTAATGGATGTCGACCAAGTTTGTTCAAATAAAAGCCCTAGGGTCAAAATTGGCCCCGCCCCAGGGGGTCATTGATTTTCCCTATATGCATATAATAAAAACTTAAAAAAAATCTTTTAAAGAACCCAAAGAGCTAGAGCTAAGATATTTAGCATGAAACATCTTCTAATGGGTGTCTACCAAGTTTGTTCAAATAAAAGCCCTGGGGTCAAAATTGGCCCCGCCGCAGGGGGCCATTGATTTTCCCTATATGCATATAGTAAAAACTTAAAAAAAAATCTTTTAAAGAACCCAAAGAGCTAAATCTAAGATATTTAGCATGAAACATCTTCAAATGGGTGTCTACCAAGTTTGTTCAAATAAAAGCCCTTGGTTCAAAATTAGCCCCGCCCCAGGGGGTCATTGTTTTTCATTATATGCATATAATAAAACTTAAAAAAAATTTGTTTAAAGAACCCAAAGAGCTAGAGCTAAGACATTAAGCATGAAACATCTTCTAATGAGTGTCTACCAAGATTGTTCAAATAAAAGCCCTGGGGTCAAAATTGGCCCGCCCCAGGGGGTCATTGATTTTCCCTATATGCATATAGTAAAAACTAAAATCTTCTTCAAAAAAACCCAAAGAGCTAGAGCTTAGATATTTGGCATGAAACATGTTCTAATGGATGTCTACCTAGTTTGTTTAAATAAAAGCCCTGGGGTCAAAATTGGCCCCGCCCGGGCTGACATTGATTTTCCTTATATGTGTATAGCAAAAACATGAAAGTCTTCTTTGAAAAAACCCGAATAGCTAGAGTTTAGATATTAAGCATGAAACATTTTCTAGTAAGTGTCTACAAAGATTGTTCAAATAAAAGCCCTTTGGTCAAAACTGGCCCTGCCCCAGGTATGTCATTATTTTTAACTATATGTGTAAAGAAAAAAAGTTGACCAGCTAGATCTTAGATGTTAAGCATGAAATATCTTTTAATGGGTGTCTACCAAGTTTGTTCAAATAAAAGCCCTGGGGTTTAAACTGGCCCCGCTCCGGGGGCCTATATACAGGTGAGCGACTTCAGGGCCATCATTGCCCTCTTGTTCTTTTGTAACTTAGCATTTGACATTGAGGAACAAAACTTAAGTTTAAGTGAACTCATGTCAACTTTAGCAGTTTTTCTTGCCTGTAATTTGGCATTTTTTATTCGTTTTGCTATTTTCGTATCAGTTTCAATTATTTCTATTCAGAATCACATTTTGCAAACATGGTTATCACTTGCTGAAAGTAATTTTGCACTGTTTCACACAAGCTCACTTTTTTACCATTTATGTAAAGTTGTTTTCTTTTTCACTGCATACATTTCATCAAAACAACCTTTTGCTTTTTTCCTCTATGTAGTTAAAGTTACAATTTTCCCACTTTCTATTCGAGAGTAAGATAATTAACCTGAAATGTTCACTTTCTGGTTGAGATGACTAGTATACCTTTGTTATCGTAGATTAATATTGACTGGTGGTGTCATCCTGACGAACAGTATACATGTATTTCAAATACTGAAATTATGTCATTATCCCATTTTTAAGATAAGTAAAACAAAATAGATCACAATTTTGAAAGACAGTCATAAACCAATTTTATCACAAATTAATGGATGGATGATCACCAAACTTAGTTCCAATCATTTTTACTATAAAGAAAATAACAATCAGTGCCGGGAAACCTTATAACTAGAGAGGCAAGTTGAAGTTGACCTTAATTTGTCTTTCTACAAGTTTATATGAAAAGATATTTCTATAATCACTGAAAAACAGTTGTTTCTGGTGAGCGATTCAGGGCCATCATGACCCTCTTGTATAAGTTAGGTATTGTTGCAAATAAAATAAAATTGTAAATGCTTTTTCGAATATCTTGCAAATTCATAACAAACTGTAATCCGATAATGTCCCCATGTTTAACACGGAGGAACGGTTCTGTACTTTTGCAATGATTCAAGGAACAGGACTGGGAATCAAAACTGCGTCGTATCCTACAAAATGTAAACAAAAGCAGCCATCTTGGAACGAAAAATGCAGTTTATAACTCTTTTTGTTGAAAATGACTAAAAACAAGATATATGTATTAACACGCATTATTTTCCGCTTCGTTCGGTATATGTTGCTTGTACAACTATTTTCTAAAACAAAAGTTATAGCGAACTTGAAACTCGAAGCGGGGCAGTATTGTTTTAAATTTTTTGTGGATACAACGCACTTCATACTGCTTTATCCATCGTTTTTTTTCCATTCAAATCAATAATATACCCATTTCAGAGTTTACCATAAACTTAAAAATATATTTTTGCACCATATACTAAAAGTTCATAAGAGATGTTTATTTTTCAAGAAAATAATAATTTGTACGAAATGATACGACGCAGTTGAAAATAAAATATAATACGACGCAGTTGTATTTTTTTTGACAGTCTTTTCAACAAGTATAATTTTGGCAATATATATCTATTTTACAGAATAATCACTTGCGCTAAATAAAAATAGAAATATTCTGATGCTTTTGATTATTTAGAATGTATTGTGTCATGTCCAGTGTATATCATTTAATTTGAACATGTTAATTTTTGCATCATAATATCTTAAATAATTTATTTTATTTTCCCGTATGTTCAATATTATCCCTATTTTTTGCATAAAAATTAAGAAGTTTATGACCTTGAATCACAAAATTCATTTTGGCTGCTACGCTCTTAGTAAACTGTGGTTCTGCATGTTCAAGGTAATACTGCTTTTTGGTGGTTTTATTTCAAAAGTTCACTCTACACTTAAGCTTCACTGGGGTAAGGACCTCAGGTGCACCTTTGTACATTATTTTAGGCAAACAGTTACACCTGCAGAGAACCATCGATATTTAAAAACAAGCTAGATAGGTTTTCCACACGAAAGAATAAAAAGTCCCTGGTGGTTTTCAAATTCACAGCAACTCAGCGCAAGTGATTTGAAGTCAGTAAATATAAACATCTCGGACTCGGTTGGACACACCTGTCTGATTGTTTTTTCAACAAAGTCTTTATAAACTACTGGCATGAAGTTTTTTAAAGGGATATTCAGGGAAAATAATGACAAAAATATTTAAATGTTCTTATGAACTCAAATCACGCTAAAATGACATTTCTTGAAATTTCAGCATGAATTTGTGTTTTAATAATAAATATTTTGGGTTTGAAGCGTAAATATATCTATATATGTTGAACAATATTTAGACCCCAATAGGATCACCAAATAGGTTTCAAACAAGTCAGGTGACTTGAACAAACTTATAAAGTTACAGTAACAGATATTGTGGATATTGCATGATTGAAACAAGTCTAAGTCATTCATTTGACATGTTCTTAAACGTTTCCAGAGTTCACTCTCACAACTATTGTGAAATCCTAGCGCTCTAGCCTGACCCACGCGGGTCAAGTTAGGAAACCACCATTTTATTCTTTACATGGAGAAAGTTTTGTTCCTTTCACTCTCTTATACATTCATTTTGAGGGCATTTACAGAATAATGAATGAAACATTTCAAATCTAAAAATGAAAATTTTGCCTGTGTCTCCGTTTAAGGCTACAAATATTATTTACAAACCAATTTTAAAGAGAAAAACATTTAAATTTCTTGTTGAAATGAAATATTTCCTTACTGTCTTAGATCACTTTTTACTTTGATATTTCGTTTATAAAGTATGTGTCAGTGGTGTGAATGTTAGAGAAGTTTTCAATTTAAAGAGGGGTAATTCTCTTTGAAGACATTTTCTGAAAATTTTAATTCTATGTAGGGAAAACATCTTCAATACTATTAAAACATCATATCGCGCATATATCTGTATCAAATTTATTGGTGCAAAGCATAAAATACCTTTGCAAAACGGACAATTACTTTACAAATAATTTGTAGTTCATCACTTATAACTCGATTTTGAAAATTTTAAGGTTTTTAATGAAGATGAATGACACTATAGTGCGAATATCTAATGAATTTCCAAAAAATACATTCCGTAGACCTGTTCTCATCGTCGATAAAGAAATGCAATACGACAAAATCAGCGCGCTGAACATAAATAAAATGACTGAACGAAACGCATACATCACTTGCAGCTTAACCATTCATAATATTATTATATATGAATTAATGTTCAGAATACATGACCAGTTTTCCTAATCATGTATTAAAAAGGAATCATACTTTATTTTAAATACCTTAGGTTTCAAATAATAATTCATAAAAGACATTAGTAATAACGGCATTGTCGCAAATTGTTGTTAATTATAAGGAACAAGGAAGCCAGGCAATTTGCACATATGAGAAACACTAACCACTCCCATTAGTTTCGAACTCACGGGAACAAGTTTATAAGCATGTAAGACAACACTAAAACACGCATATTGGTGTGTGATCACGTGTTTCAATGTGCTTGATACAGTAAACTCCGCTTATAACGAACTCATTGGGACATTCAACATCTGTTCCTTATACCCGGAGTTCTTTGTTAGCATAAAGCGAATTAGTTCCTTGTATTAGGAGTTTTTATAGCGGACAGATTATCATATAACGAACCGTCCGCCATTTTGAAGAGCATTTGATTAAGAATATTTAGTCATTTATTTCTTTTTAGACACAATATCCGAGAGCATACATTTTGGAATTTGAAAATCCTTTGCTATTTTAGTTTTAGTTTTTCTCCCTTTCTCAATTTCTCGTAAAATATCATATTTTGTTTTTTAACTCAGTGCTTTTCGTTTTCTTTCCATGAATAAGAATGAACAAAATTTTCGATTTTTCTACCTTTTATATTGAATATCTTCTATTATATTTTAAGGATGACTTTAACTAATGAAATATTTAGATTTCTTTTCATTTCAAGCAAGCATACTTTGTAGTTTTCTATGGATTATGTTTGCAAGCATGCGTGATTATGTTGAAAACCGATTATAAATGATCATAATTATATTACTCGAGCAAAACTATTAAAGAAAAGAAATAATAGAATAAAAGGAATAATCTTTGTGACAAGAACTCTCCTAAATAGGAAACTATTACATACTTCTTATACAAATTCATTTTCATAGATATATTGAAGTACATACAACAATAAACGATACGTTCCGTCGAGTTTTAATCCGTGCCAGTTGAAAATGCGAGATATATTTACGAATAGCCGATATTTTTGAGTTCGTTATAAAAGTATAATTTTCTGCACTTTTAACTAAATTGGGACTAAGAAATGAGTTCCGTATAAGCGATAATTTCTTATAACCGTGTTTGCTATAACTGTATATTTTTATATTAAATAAAGAAGGGCAAAATTTGGGCCAAAATGAATTGTTCCTTATAACCGGAAGTTCGCTATAACCGTGTTCTCTATAAGTGAAGTTTACTGTACATCTTTTTCAGAATTTGTAGATGCTTAAAACGGGTGCTAAAAATGCGACCGAAAAATGAGGACCTAATAGAATTTGTATTACATTTTCCATTTTCATGGGACCAATGAGTGATCTCTGCTCTCAACTTAAGTTGTATACAAGGTCAAATATGTGCATTTGTAATGATAAAAAATCGCATTGGACGTTACTAGCATACTTAACGCATGATTTGATAGCTGAACCAATATGCGGCCTGCAACGAAAATACAACTGCGTCGTATCATATTTTATTTTCAACTGCGTCGTATCATTTCGTACAAATTAATATTGTCTTGGAAAATAAACATTTCTTTTTAATGAAATGTTAGTAAATTATGCAAAATTACATTTTGAAGTGTATGGTAAACTCTGAAACGAGTCTAAAAACAATTTCCAAAAAAAAATTTTTTTTTTTTTTAAAAAATGCTATAACATTTATAAATTTGGCACATTTCCCAAATTTGTTTTAAAACGGGTCGCAAAAAAACCCGGGAAAAACAAAAATTGGGGGGTTTTAATCATATTTTTGGTTTGTTTTTTCAAAAAAAAAAAAAAAATATAAAAAAAACTTTTTTTTTTAAATTTCGCTTTTTTTTTGTAGATGAGCTTTTGTTCCCCCCAGGAATTTGAAATAGTAAAATGTTTTTTTAAAAAAAATCAAAAAAAAAATTTTAAATTTCAGTAAAAATTAAATGATTTTAAAATTTTGCCTGCAAAAATAAAAACGAGAAGGAAAAATTTTTAAAACCAAAGCTGTAAATTTTAAAAAATTTAATTTTGGGGGAGTAAACAAATTAATGTTTTTTTGGGTTTATGGGTCAAAAACCCTTTTTGATTAAAAATTTAAAACGTAAAAAACAATTTTAAAAAAATTACTGGAGAATTAAAAATTCTTAAAATTTTGTAATTCTTTAAAAATTTTATAAAAAATTTTAAAAATTTTTAAATCAAAACGGTTTTTCGAAAATTCGGGAAAGAAAAAAAAATCCCTTTTGTAATTAAATTGGCCCTTTTTAAATTTTTTAAAAAAAAAAAAAGGTTTTTTTTAAAAAAATTTTTTTTTTTTCCAAACCTTTAAATTTTTAAATCAAACCGTTTTAAAACCATAAAAAATTTGTTTTTTTTTAAAAGAAAATTTTAAATTTTTAATCTTTTAAAATTTAGAAACAATTTTTTTTCCTTTTTTTATTAAAGAGGGGGTTTTAATTTTTTAGGAAATAAAAATAAAATTTTATTTTTTTCCCAAAAACTTTTAATTTTAAAAGAAAAATGAAAAAATCTTTAAAATTATTTTGTTTTTTAAGTTTGTTTATTCAAAAAGCAATTTTTTAAAAAAAATTTTTTAAAAAAATTAAAAAACCCAAAAAAAAAATTTTTAAAAATTTTAAAGAAAAAAAATTTATAACAAAAAATCAAAAGGGGGATTAAAAAAAAGGGTTTTCCATTTGTTTTTAAATTTTTTTGAAAAAATTTTTTAAAAAAGGTGTTTTTTAAATTATAAAATTTATTTTTTTTTAAAATATTTTATTTTCCAAAAACACGTTAAAAAAATTTTTTAAAAAAGCTAAAAAAGTATGGAACAAAAAATACTCTAAAAGGGAAAAGTTTTTTTTTTAAAAAATAAATATTTTTTTGAAAAAATTAAAATTTTCCCTTACTAAAAAATTTGAAAATAAAAAAATTATTAAAAAGAAAAATTTTTTTTTTTAAAAAAATAGCTCAAAAAGCAAATTTTAACCCAAAAACCTTTTAAATCCCTTTTGGGTAAAAAAATTAAAACCCATTGCTTTTTTAAATTTTGTTTTTTAAAACTTTTTTTATTAAATGAATAAATTATTATTTATAGTCTGCAAAAAATATTTTTTATTTTGATTGAAAGAATCCTTTTGTTTTATTTTTTTACTACAGCTTTTTTTTTTTTTAAAAATTTTTTTTATTTTTAAATTTAAAATTTTTTAAAAATTTTCTTTTTTCAAAAAGGTTTCAAGGTTTTAAAAAAAATTAAATTTCCCCCCTTTTTTTTCAATTTCCAAAATTTTAAAATTTTAATTTTAATGGTTTTATTGACCAAATTTTTTTGTTTTTTCAAATAATTTCAAAAAAATTTAAAAAATTTTAAAAAAATTTAAATTTTTCTTGAAACAATGCTTTAAATTTTATTAAAATTCCCTTAAATTTAAAAAAAAAATTTAAATTATTTTTTATTTTAATTATTATTTTTTTTTGTTTTTTTTTTCAAGATTGAATTTTAAAATTTTTTCTTTTTTTTCCCCTTTTAATAAATTAGTTTTTCATTTTAATTTTCAATGAAATTTAATTTTTAAATTTTAATTTTTTTTAAAAAAAGGAAAATATAAAAATTTTTTTTTTAATTTTTCTTCTTTTTCTGTAAAATCTAAAATAAAAATATTTTTTAAAATTTAAAGGTTTTCTTTCCCATATGTTGTTTTTTTCCCTTTTTTGACCCCCAAATTTTTGGAAAAAAAAATTTTGGCCAAAAAATTATATTTTAAAAATTAAAAATTTTAAAAAAAAAAAAAAAGAAAATTTTTTTTTATTTTTATTTAAATAAAAAAAAAAATATAAATAAAATTTTAAAAAAAAATCATGCTGAAACTTCAGGAAAATCATTTTAGGTGATTTTGGACATAAATATTTTAATATTTTTCTTATTTTGCCTAATTTCCCCTTTAAAAAATCTTTTTTTTGATTGGGTATGGGTTTTTAAATTGTTTTTGTTTAAATTATTTGGGAAAAGCAAAAATTTATTTATTTTAAAATTTTAATGAATTAATGAAAATGAAAAACCTTTTAAAGCATCTTACTGGGAAAGCATTTTTAAATTTGATTATGTCTCAAAAAACCAATAAATTTTGTTTACCTTTTTCTAAAAATATTGAAACCCCCTTTTTCGAATAAAAATAGAAAAAATTACAAATATTAACATTTTTCATTTTTCACGACCTTAAAATATTAAGTTTTTAGTTTAGAATAATAAACACACCAAAAAGAAAAAAACAAAAAAAAAAAAAACAAAAAACAAAAAAAAAATCAAAAAAAAAAACTGGTAAAAACATAAAAAAAATCATTTTTTCAAATTTTAATACCCCCAAAAAAAATTTTATAATATATTTTTAAAGTGGAAAAAGAATTTTTGGGGTTTAGTAAACTTAACTATTCCCAAAAATTTATACTAAATTTTAAATATTATTTTGTGATATAAAAAATATTGTAAAATGAACGCTAATTCATTTGGGTTAACCTTTTTTGTTTAAAAGTTTCGCTAAGTGGTATTCGAGTAAACACAAAGATGTAAAATATATAAATTTTGGTGAAAGCAGCTGGAAAAATTTTTATATTAAAGGTTAATATTAAAAGGTCACAGATTTATCCAGTAACATAAATAATGATATGAATGCGGGGAAAATTTATTTTTTAATTTGAAAACTTTTATTAAAAACAGATTTCGTCGTTGGGACAAGGCTTTTATTTTTTTTGGGTTGGCTTTCCTTCACTTTTGGGCCTTAAACCCCAAAACTTTTTTCATGCTTTTGGAGGGCTGCCATTTTTGATGCCCCAAATTATTATTTTTTCATGCAACTGTTTTTGGTAAGCCCTTTCATTTGCCTGATAATTTTTTTTTGTATCAGTCAGAAAACCTGAAAATTTATCAAAAAAAAGGTTGCTCATTAAACGAATTTTCAAAATTGCTTAAACATGAAAACAAAAAAAAAGTTGGGACGATTTTCTTTGAGAACTTGTAAAAGTTTACTTTATTTTGCCAGATTATTATTTAATAAGTTAACAAATTGTTTTGGTCAAAAAGTAAAACGCATGTTTGTGAAGCATGTGTTTGATTGCCGATTTGACTTTTGTTTAATTGAAATTATCGTAAATTTTGAAGTTGACAATTCAAGGAAAAATGTGCAGTAAAGTTAATGTCATACTTGGGGATTTTTTTGTTCGATGGTAAGAATCTTTTCTTGTTACATTATGTTGTATCTATTATCACAGGAAATAATCTCAAGTCGAAAGAAAAAATTGGCTGCCATTTACAAATTCTAATTTTAAGGGGCGGGGGAATTCGTTTTCAAGAATTATTTCTTTGAACAAAAATGCCATTTTGTCGTAATTTGCTATGTAAAAGTAGATTATTTTGTAATTTTGACAGTTTTTCTGTGTTTTTACATGATAAACAGAAGAACATACTACTGTCTTTTGACATCAATCTTATCAGGCTCGGCAAGCCTCGCCCATTTCTAGCCCATATCAGCCTCGCCTGAAAAAATTGATGTCAAAAGACAGTAGCATGCTCTTCTCTATGAAGCATGATGACATTTACCACATAAAATTTATCGGTAGAACTTATCACTATGCATGCCTGTGAGATATTTCAATACTTAAATTACTCTGATGGCAAAGAAAAAAACATGTGACAAACAAATATTCAATAACAAACACATAAATAGACAGAAGCACAAAACTTATTATGGCTTGGCGATGTACCCTGTTTAATTATTGAGCTGTTTTCTTGTCACCATATTTTGTTTGTATTTTTGTCAGTTAGTACAGTTCATTGTGAAAGGAAACTTTTCAATATAAAATTACCTAAGGCTGCGTGTTTAGGTAGGTAAGATTATGACGGTTTTAATTTACCATGAATGTAACAAGGCATAGTTCTCTTAGAAAACATATCGCTTTGTATTTCGAGATCTAGTTTGTTCTTCTTCAAATTCAGTCAAGGACAATAATATCAACTCTGGTACCTTTCTGTAAAAAATAGATGTAATAGACACAAAACAATGTACTTTGTTACGCCCAACAAACCGAAGACCCAAAGCACGTACACGAGGATACATAATATGAAATATATCTGGAAAAACGATTAAATCGTGAAGATGAATGATTCAAGATAAAACTCGTCATGTCAGAAATAGAAACAATGCTTATATATTTTTACATGCAAATGCCTGTCCTATCTGATGTGATGTGATATCATTATTCTAATATTTGCCTTGTGAAGAGTCAACCGGATCATACTTTATTTAACAGCTTCATGCAAGAAAATTAGAATGGTCACGCAACTAAACGTTGCCATTTTTATCGAGTTAAATTGATTGTATTTGTTATTAAACCAATATACATGATAAATATGTGTATATTCAGATAAGTCTTTTTAACTAGCGATCTTGTAAACGGATTGTAATATCATTGATCATTTCGAAGTATTGTGACATTTGAACGTATTTCCACTCTAATATTCCAGAACGCGTGTTTTATCTGAGAGAAATTGCGATTGATCATGATTTTACTGTGTACAGTTATCTGTTTAGAAAAGAACTGGCCAAATGGTATACGAAAATGTGCTCATGAAATAAAATAACATAAAAGTGGTGAGACACACGTCCTACAACAATGCGTTTGAGATAAGTATCAAGATCGTTTCGCAAATTGAGAATGTTATGCAGGTTTAACAAACCACACAAAATGCAGTAATTGTAATGATATATGCTGTCATTGCCTGAATAGTTTCCATATAAAGCGTCGGTAGTTTCCAGCAATTCAAAGATTTGTTACGAGCATATACTATTTACACTAAAGAGCTTTTTTCATTTAATTTTGTTTACTTAATATGGGTGAATTAATAAATTTTTTAAATGCGTTATTATAAATTGTAGTCAAAGTGAATCGAATTGTATTTGTTTTAAATGTTTTGTTTTAAAAACAAAACTGTTTAAAAAAGTTTTGCATTAAAAGCCTGTAAAAGATTAGTATTACATGAGTAAACTTTTAATAATTTGCAAAGAATGTTAATTAAAAAACAACTTTTTTAGTCTATTTTTATTAGAAAAACCTGAAAACCAAAGAATGATACTTATAAATTTTAAATTCATTGTCTATTAAAAAACGGTGGTAAATTTACAAATTTTTGCTGTTATAATAAATTCGGTCAAGTTTTTTACATACATTGAAACACATATGCTGTCTTTTTTTTAAAAAAGGTATTTACGTAACAAAATAATTAATTTTAACTACTCAATGTCTTTTGTTAAAAAGCTATTGTTAAAGAAAAAAAAACATTTCTATTTACCATTTATTGATAAATGTTATTTATATGAAATCACCCAAGAATTGTTTATAGAAAAAAAACATTACAGAAAAATTTTTGGTAATATTAAAATTTTTGTTTAAAAAATGCAATAAAAAAAAGTGTATTTAATGGGGTAATGATTTTATAAATGCATGTTGTTATAGTGATGTTATGGAACATGTAAGTTTGACTAGCAGATAACTTGTTGTTACAGTAAAAATATAAAGATTGTCTGAGGAAACTGAAATATAACACTTTTATAGATATACAACATGAGTCATGTTTGACAATATGATCATCATAACAACTCATGACAGTTCAAACTCCTATAACATTTAAGTCTCACAGTTATGTAAGATGTACCTATACAATTGGAGACAGTTTTTCAAATGAAAATTAGACTTACAGTGTTTGTAGGATACGTAATTCCTCGACATTTATCGTATTCATTTCGATGTTCAAAATTTTTCAAAATATCACACTGCTGAAATTATTTGAATTATCTTGTTAAAGAATATGTAAACTTATCTTTAGTAGTGTTGCTCAACTAATTATGCTTATCATTTATATTGCAACTTATATTGCATAAGCTAATTTAATGAATTACAAAATTCAAATTGTATGTAAAGTAATAAAAGCTTATAGAAATTTCAATAAAAGCAAAATATTAAAAATTAATGCCAACACTCAATACAGAAATATATTTTATTTTCATATATGATTATGATCAGAAAATATTAAGTTATGTCATTTTTTTTAACCATTACCGGTACAATTTAAAATTCATTACACGGTGCTTGCTTTTTCTATAGGCATAATTATTATTTGAAGTCGTAAATTTAAAGCTGTTTATTTCATATCGAATTCAATTTAGTTGGAGCATGTAGAAGTTTTTAAGCTCATAAACTCAAATCCACAAATAAATCAGTCTAGCACTAAACAATGAATTTTAAAATTCCTAGATCACAGAAACAACGACTTGCATCTGATAGTGTTTTTGAATCAATGCGGCAACCATTAAATACAAGTACCTTAAATGTATTACTTGCGTACTTGTTTTATGCAAGAAATGTGTGTTATAGACAATGGCCCAGTTGTTCAAAACTTTTGTTAAATATTTAAGAAAGAAATTATTGTTAAAATAACAAAAAATTGTTACACTCTGCGTTAATTTTTTTTGTTAAGCAATTCTGTTGTTCAAACATTGTTAACGTTAAAGTTTTGTTAAATAAGCAAAGTATTGTTATTTTTTTTGTCAAATATCTTTGTTAAAAAAATCAGTTGTTCAGAAAAATTAGCATTATCTTTTTGTTAAAAAATCGGCTTTAACATGGATGAATTTATTTTATCGTTTTAATGGCAAAGAAAATTGCTTGTCCCCTCGCTTTACCCCTGTCAACTCCAAATCAGTCACTTTAAGCATTTTCACACAAATGGGACATCATTAAAAAATTCTAAACAATTTACACAGGAATTTAAAAAGTCCCATTTACTATCAATAGCCTCAATGTGGTATAAACATGAATTTCATAAAAAGTCTGAATCTGTTCAAGTGTCATACTGATAAACATGTTTTAAAGTAACCAGTATTAAGATCATCTTTTAAATTCAAAATAAACAAACATAAATATATTCCTGCCTGTGATTTAATTGACTTTCTGGAACTTCACTTTAACAAATGTAATTACCTCATTCTACCTAATGTTGGATCTTTAGAGTAACAAGCTGACAACATATTATACTGCCAGTGTAAAACCATATATAGTGCTATATACAAAATCTGACACCACTGGTTCCATACTGCTTTGTTCAAAAACCCTTCTAATATCAGTATCAGATTGGTTGGTTATTGCCAATTTTTTGTTTTTGTTTTGTCAGTTTGAATTTTCACTTTAAATATTAAAATCATTGAAACCAATGTCTCATATGTTTATTTGTATGTGTTTTTGTCTGATGTCAGTTTCATGCCAACTGATAAATTGTCAAATGTGGTATTACATTGTTTTTATTGGTAGTTACTATATGTATAGTTATATAAGTAATAAACTGCCATGATCATCTTGAAACCAGAAAATATGTTAGTAATGCAATGGTTAAACACTTATAACTAACTGGATTTAAACTGACAATGCATACATTTTAAGTTACTAAAAGAGTATTGTAGTATGTTTAATACCATACTGTTATCTTAATATACTGTTGTTTTGGGTATATTATTATAACATATATTATCATATCATTTATATAGTATACGACATGGTTTCCTTAAGTCATATTAAGATTTATACATTATTTTTTTATAACTGAAAGGGTAACTCTTTAGCTCTGAATACCAGTTGCCCTTAGAACAACAACTGATCAGTAGTATTGAAAACTTTTTAACTTCCTATTATTTTTACTAAAGTTATTGTCTGTCTCATCAACTTTGAACATTATTTTCATCTGTTACCCTGGATTCTTATAAAGTAGTGTTCAGCTCTATGATTCACATTTCATTATTTTCAATAAGGCCATAAAAATAAAAATATGTTCTCCTTCTCAACCCAAATAAAATAGGTGTTGGTATTTATGTAGGCAACGTCTTCTAATTTTCATTTTTATATGAGTGCATTAAAAGCAAGTTCATTTCAAATTTATGCATTAAGTGTAAACAATGGAGTAGTTGATAATTTTGAGACCTTATTTGTACAAACCATAATTTTGAGAATAACATTTTGAAAAGGAGGCAAATTTACTTTGTATTGTAGATGAAAAAGAAAACATTAACATTTTTTAATTTTTGCAAGTCAGTAGTGATGCTAAAAAAATGTTAAAATTATAATGCTGGTTTGGATCAAGGTCTTAATCATGTAAATAAATGGTGTCCAAATTAAGTTTGTAAAATAAAAAAAAATCAGAATCCGTAAAGAAAGTTTCATCTACATAAATGTAAAATAACCATACAAAACCTGTCAAACAATAAGATCATCTTTAGGAACTTAACAGTTATGATCTCAATACTTGCATTTGGTAAAATTAAGCACTGCATTATATAGATAATTATATAAATTATTTAATTATAATTTCATAAAATGGCATACATATTGCTGAAATTTTGAGAGTAAATTTGCAGAGTAAATGTCTGTTTTTTGAACCATAGTATAATGCTTTGTTATTGTTACTTTCACTTTATCCAACTGTGCATTATACTATACTGCAATTTATACTATTTGTTATATGCACTTCATGTCATTATTGTTTGATAAATATAGAAAAACACTTAACATTTTCTTCTTTATAAAAAAACATTCTAAGACATATTTATATTTAACTGAGGAAATGACATATTGATATTTGAACAAGCCAGTCAGACTCAAATATACAAATAAGTTGTTAATACAATGTCAATCACTAATTTCATTGATAAGATAAGGAAACGTTAAGTTAAAGATGTATTTTGATTTAAAAGAAGATATACTATCACTCATGAGCTTTTGGAATTTTGTGAACAAGGTTTTATTTCTGTTAAAATGGGCAATTATTCAGTTAAAATCAATGTCAAGGCTACGGGTCTTAGAAAGGAACATTCAATTATAATTTCAAAGGCATGAATAAAGTTTTGTTTCATCAAATACACTCAGCAGTTTTGAATATTGATGATGCATGCACAATTTTAACAATACATTGTTGTAAGTTGAGACAGTTCATGAATAAGTTAAAAAAAACATGCAACGGTTGAGGACCTTGATTAGTCACTGTGAACTTCATGTGTAATCCTTCAGACAAAAAAGTTCAAAAACTTTTAACAAAGGGCCATATTAGTTAAATCGATGATAAAGTTATAAGCCTTGTCTTTGACAGTGACCTCCACACATACTTGTTACATAAACATATGGAAGTAAAAACAATAGGGTAGTCTGACCTTTAATTGACTCATCATTTACCATAATGCAACAGTTAAACATGGCGTTCCAAGTCATGTGTAAGTTGAGTACTGTTAACAGCAATTATAATAGTTTAAAAGTGTTTATTAATTGAATTAACCATTCAGACTTGGCTAACATGTTTCCTAACACCCAGTTTTAATATTTTATAAATCGATTTAACAAACATTACGGAATAAACACTAATAAAGATGCAAAATCAAGGAAAATATATATGTGGGGAAAAGGTTGAAGCGTAAACACTGAAACATTTTACAAAGATGAATAGCAAGCACTGTTTGGTTTACAATCATGCTGGCTGGTTAATGTTCATCAGACCAGAATGCATATTTAATGGATGGTACATTGTCAAATGCATCACAATAAGGAATGGGTCAGGATCAAATTAGCATCAAGTCTGGTGGAGTTTTCTGTACAATGCACAGTAAACATGTCATATAGTATGCATTTCAAGCATTTCCTCAATTAAAACCCGTGGGTCAATTATATTAGACAGCTTGTCCGGTCTTATTAAACCAGATGTCAACAACAATAGTACTTTCTGCCTGATAAAGATCTCTAATTACTAGAATGGGGATAAAACATTTTATTAGCGGTAATTAAGTAGAACAATACAATATTAGAGGTTCTTAATTAATGCGTCCTGTCAAGTATAAGCGAATATATATATATGTTTAATTGTTACCTGTCTCGAAGCGGGGAAAAGTTGGTTTAATAATTCACTTTTATTACATAGCGTAGGTTGATTATCCCTTTAAATACTCAAGGATCAGACTAGTATTTCAGTGTCGGTTTTAATGTTAGTAGGCACTCACTTAATTTTGGTACGCAGTTATAACTTACTCTTTGATTGTTTAACTTGGAAACTTTGATTATAAATAAATGTTGAACTTACTGTAAATGCATATCCTAGTAAACAATAATTAAACTGAATGACATTTGAATATACACTGTGTTGACTTATTGTATTTGAGTTTATTCAGATAACCGGTTACAACACAAACACAAAGTAACCAGAATATATATATACTGGGATTACACAAAGAATACGAAGGTAAAATAACTTTATAATATGTTTGCCCATGTATAAACCGCACACTATGAAGTAAATCTCAAAGTCAGTCAAGGAATTCATAGTTTCATGTAGGTACAGGGGTACAGGTTACACTATGTTCATGACCAAACAGCCAAAATAGACTTACCATAATACATCAGTTTTCATTTTTTATTAGTCTGTGACTCAGCTGTATTTTGCAGACAATGTACATCATCTGATTTTCTAAGTATTTTTTATTGAAGTGGAGTGTTTTCGGTCATTTTGTTTTCTTTTGTGAAGGAAAGCAGCATATTGAATATGGGATAAATTTTTCTTGTTAATTTGTTAACTAATCGTTAAGCACTGTAACACCTCGTTTACTAACACAAAATGTAACATAGCTCTGAACTACTCAATATTTGTCATTTCGTTAGCTAACGAAAATATTAAAATTTAACAACAGTTAAGTTTATTTGTCGTTAAAGTTAACAAACATTTTGAACAACTGGGCCAATATGTTAATGTCGCGATAATTAAGGGAAACGATTTCGTGATGCATATCACTCGATTCAATGCGTATCAATTTGGTCTAACGGTATTAACAATATTTTATTTATATTACCGTATTTAATGTTTTTATTAAATATCTAGTAAATGAATATACTTCGCCCTCTACCATCGTAATTTTCAATCATCATTCAATGGCATCTTTTGCGTTTTTGAATGTTGATAATTTTTGGTTATTTTTAAATGTTATGAAATCAAAATCATGCTCATGATTTTTCCTGTTAAAACAATACAGATATAATGGGTCGATAAAAAGTACTTAACTTAAACACATAACGATCATCTCCACGCAGGGCACAATTATAATAAACATGAACACTACATAAGCTATTTTTAAATATTGACAATTGAATTCTAGTATTAAGTCAGTGGTACGGAAATCAAAACAACAATGGCATTGTATTGTCATGAATCATAAGAGACATTATAAAGATTAAACTAATTTTTTGTGAGATTTTGATCTGATATTAAACTTGTGTTTTATGAGATATGGTCAATAATGTATTTAGGGAACTTATCCAATGCTTTATATTCTTGAGTATCGGTATACAAAATTCATTACTCCCTAAAAGGCAATATTTTTAGCCAAGAGTAACACTTTTCAGATGATTATAAATATACCCGTTACAAGGCCAATGACGTTTTCTTATCAATAGAATTATTATTTATTTATCATTGCACTTGATTTACTGTATATATTTTTATCTTATTTTGCATAGTTTAATTTTCTTCTTCAAAAGACATTTGTAACATCTGGATCACCTATATTTTGTTTGGTATTAAAGAAAACTTATTGATTTAGTGCGATGCCCGCTAACCAATAATTTTACAGAATCTGTAAGAAAAGATTAAGAAAAGTTTTACTTGAGTGACCTGTGCGAATATTATTAACATATATACGTAATTGTTAGTGTGGATTTATCTTTGATTACTGATATTTAGTGTGCCTAAGATGTTAAACTTCAAGTGTGTGTATGTTTTTAATTTCTTTTTTATCAGTTTATACTACATTATTGTTTGTTTTACAAATGACTTTTATATGATTTGTTTTATCTTTTTTTTTGTTTCTCCATTTTTTTCAATTTTGATAGCCAATATTGTTTCTTTTAAACATTGTGTTCTTGTTAGTTTTCTTTTTACTATCTCTATATCTTAAAGAAGTAAAACATTTTTAATGTAAATCTTAACTCATTGATATTTTATGTAACATCACTCGTGCAAACATGACACCATTTTTCAAAAATAATATAAAGCCAACAATACTACAACACATACATAATCATCAAAACATTAATCACCCACTGTTATCAATCATTTCATACATTTAGTAAAATTATCCACTTCTATACAAAATGTTTTCGAAAATGTTTAGCTAAGGTAAATCAAATTTTAAAGGAATTTTGGATGCATTTCTTTTCGTCAAATTCGTGTGCGCTATAAAACCGAGGCTGAATATTCTAACACAAAGCTAAGCTGGTGTGAATTGCCTTTTTGTCCCCATAACTAGGTTGTTTATTTTTGTTCAATATTTCGATTGGCTAAAATACATATACAGAAACAAAAATGCTTCAAATTTAAGAAAGGCAACGGAATAAAGCGATATACTGATTTTAGGACTTAACATCAATTTATCAAGCAAACATCTTAAACGAGATGTGTTCGCTCTTTGCATCTACTGTCGGTTTCTTCCAAGATAATGAGGATTTTCATTTCAGCAAAGCAATATATAACACATAATAATTAAGTATTATAAATGAATATTGATTGGATATTGATAGAAAAAAAACAACAAAAACACCACAATAAATAAATTATATGTGATAAAGACAATAAGGGCGGGAAATTGTTTTGATGCTTGATCCTATTTATGTTCAAATGGTGAAGGACTAAACTTTCGTCACTTAAACCCGCCTATGGGTTTATTGTACAAGGTTTGTCGTCTCTCTCTCTCTCTCACATGACGTTTATAACCCAATTCTTGTCATTTGTCTCCTGGTTTTTCTGTACCTGAAAAAGAAAATAGGATCTATTCAGTTAATACAGTTTACCCTTATTATTCCTTATTATAAGATATGTGATAGCAGATATTTTCACAAATGACGTGTTAAGCAATTCAGATAAATAGTTATATAAAATATTTCGATACGCAGCAGAAACCTGCATTGCCATTATGTACCCTTATTACACAAGTAGAGATAGGTTTGTATTTTTGTAATGATGCGTCAAATAATGTAATTACTACTGTAACATAACCATTCAGGAAAGCAAATGTTGATACATTTTAAAATTAAAAATATTTAATTAGAATTGTGTCATATTCTGTTGCTTCATCACAAATACTTAACAACATATATTGTCCACATCTTATTCTTAGATAAAAATTAATTACTTTGAATAAGTTATATGTTTTAATTGCGCTTTGATTTTCATAAACTTGCATGAATTATAAAATGATTTTTCCCCCACTATTTTCATTGAATCTTAAAGATGACCATTAGATCGGTTGTTAAGAGTTACTTCAATTTGTCACTATTTTTCATGAATATTTTCTTAATATTTTGTGCCGTGATTTGTCTACTAAAAAAAGAAGAAATAACTTATGGTATTTGAAAAAAATAGCAAAGTTACCAATACTTATAAAAAAAGTCCAAACATTACAGTGATTTCGAATGTAAGTTTTTATTATATAGAACAAAGAAAAAGTATTTAAAGCTGTTTATATTAATAAGTTTTCACATACCAATGAATACTTGAAGTTGTGTTGTTCTATATTGTAATCTATGTTTGGACTGAAAGCAATTATAATGTTAAGAAAATACTGAAAATCATATCAAAATACTTCTTTTAATACGAAGAAAAAAGAGAACACAGCTTCAAGAATATGTAGACTGATTGAAATAATCGCATCTATTTATTCTAATCATATTTAATCATTTCAGATTTGTTTATTTATTGAATTGCTTATTTATTTATTTATTTATTAATACATATATTTTCATAATATTTATCTAATCTTTTGATTACTGTACGAGATACAGTTTCTGTGTTATTTTCATCTGAAATGAATATACGACATGCAAACTATGCTATACAATTTAAATTCCCATCCGCTTTTCTCTGTGTGGCAGACTTGTGAAATAAAAATACAGCACTGATAATTATAATATTCAGAATTTTACGACAATGGGTTTTATATTGAAGGAAAACAAGTTTTATAAAACACATACGAAGAGGAAACAGAACGGATGTTAAACTTGGGAAAAACAGTGTAACACACTCACTAACTTTCCATATTTATACTAGATTTCTGTAATTGATTTCACAATATTTGATATTTCAGATTTGTCTACTTTAGACACAACGGGAAACAGGTAAGAACCTTTAATATTTTCAACCCAATCTAAATTGAAATAGCTACATATATTGAACTTCTGGTAATAACAATTTTAAACATTTAGATAATGTTTAAGTGTAACCAAATACTTATTAGCATGAATGTCACTGTTTGCATAATTAATGACTTAAGGTATGAGCCCCCTAATGGGCACTATACGGAACTATAAAATTGACAACATAGGTCAGCTATATACCTTAAAAGACACAAGAATGCAAAATTTAAACAAAGTTTACCGTATGGTTTACGATTAATGGGGACTTTTCTTAAGTAAAACATGTATTTTAGAAGGGCTCATTTTCAGAAATGAGAAACTCTTAATATTATATTTTTATAATCATTATGAAAAAATGTTTTCCTATAGAACATTTTGAAGAAACAAAT
Source organism: Ruditapes philippinarum (assembly GCF_026571515.1). Classification (NCBI taxonomy): domain Eukaryota; kingdom Metazoa; phylum Mollusca; class Bivalvia; order Venerida; family Veneridae; genus Ruditapes; species Ruditapes philippinarum. Next base: position 19,964 of record NW_026864865.1, on the reverse strand, counting down.
AATAGCATTCAGCTAATAAATGACACAGCAAAATTAGTGTTTCTACTCAAAAAGTTTGAAATCAGTATATAAATGTTACCCTAGCCCACCCATTTTAAGTAGTTGTTTGATCATTTTTCTACTTGGAGGACCTTATTCAAAATATCCCTAAAATTTACTCAAATCTGGGACTGTTTTCAAAGTTTGCATAAATATTCTAAAAATTTAAAGTATATTGGTTGCGCTTTTCAAATATAAATACTTTTACCGTCTAGTTTTTATTTTATTAGACTTTGAAAATATCAGGTACCATATTTGACAATTTAGCCAATAAAAACCAATAATAATTTCATAATTAAAATGAAACACTTTTTTCTTCTCAAGAGTGATCTGAGAGACACAAATAATGTTCAAAGAAAAAAAAATAGGAAGAAAAAAATTGCCTCTTCTGGGGCTTGAACCTGCCCCCCCCCCCCCCCCCCCCCCCCCCCCCAGTTACAATGCAGTTGACAGTAGTTCTAGCCTATTTGAATACTCGTCAAAGGGGAGGTAATGCAAAAGGTGGATCATACTTTAAATATATTTTTTTTTTATTATAAAATTTAAATAAATAAAACAGTTACAGTATGCATTACAATGTAAGTGCATTTAACTTGTAATTAAAGCCAAATAGCAAGGGTTCGGCCTTTTTTCTACTGCAAAGTAAACTTAAGGTAATCGTAATACAAAAATAATTCCATCTGTAGACAGAAAAATCGAATGATGTATCAATGTTTTATGAAGGCAACTATTATTAATTGTTATGCTGTATACTTTCGGTCGTTCTATTATTGTAGATGAAAATGTGTATATCATCTCATAAAATCTATGTTATTCAATATCATGCAAACAAACTAAACCGGAGAGAAAAAAATCTGGAAACAAATTGATCCCTCGGAAGCATTAATCACAACACAATTACATGAAAATTGCAGACTCGTTTTGATTGAGTCTGTATATGAGGGAAAATGAATAAGTACAACACTCCTCATGCCCCTTGCACCGGCTTGAGCGGTACTCAATTCTCAACACTTAATAGTGCTGGCATCAATGATCCCGAAGGACCAGAAAAATATAACAACACTGAATTGAAGTATAGGGCAACTTGTAACAGCTGCCTCACGGCACTTGTCAAGTATAAAAACCTGGAAACATAGTGATCCTCACAACAGTATAAAATGAACATTGCAGACTCGATGATCATGATTTTATAAACATAATTGTATGACGATTTATTATGGCTTATGTCTTTGCCTTTCATTTTGTAACTTCCTGTTTTGTACGGTTTAAAAACAGCATATCGTTACCTTCGTTCCATGAAATTCGAATTCTAAATTTTGGTGACAGAAAACTGTCATTATAAAACGTCAAAAGTAATCTTGAAACAGTATACATGCACATTAAGTTCTCAATCAACCAATGAATAAACATTTTACATTTATTTAATTATGATTAATTCATAGAAAACGATAATGACATGATATGATTATTTTGATTCAACAACGATAACAGCAACAACAACATGTATTATACTACATTTTGTTCTTTGACAAATAATGGTGAAATAATTGCTTTCTAAACATATTTTTTTCTTAATATGCCACGACATAATAAAATAAGTGATAAATAATTGAAAAAGTCTTAACAAATATTTTGATGTTTGATTGCTTTATATCTGCAGCAAAAATGTAATCACATAAAATGGCAAATATAGAAAACAGGTCAATTGATAGTGAATATAAATTAAAATTATCTTATAAAATAAGAATCCATAAAGTTTTATAGACGGATACACCCATGGAGGGTCAATATATACGGTAAATCTAGTTGATATGGTATATTGGGAAGGTCGTATATTATCACAGCAAAATTGATATGAGCATAACAATATATGAGACAGAGTTGTAAACAGTTATAAACATTTCAATGTCATGCACGTTGCGTACTCTCTAAAGCCTTCTTTTTGTAACTTGTTAATAGACTGATGTAAAACAAAATATCGTTATCAATGTTCCTATGAAATAAAACACTATTCTGGATAAATTGAAATAGGGAATAAACTAGGATCTATAAAAAGTATGATAAGCATATGTAGTCGTAGTCATTATATTACATATTTTATACACAGATAGATAATAGAAACAGTTCTTAGATGTGTTATGTTTTCATTTATTTTTTATTAATGTTTTGGTTTTCTTTTTATTGTTTCTAACACATTTTGTTTCAAATTTTCTAAATCATCTTTTCATAATTTTCATCTTTCATTTTTATATATTTATTTTATTTGTGACTATTTTTATATTCTTTATTTTGTTGTTGCTTTTCAGATTGGAAGTGACAATTTCCCTTACAGGAAATATCACTTTGCTGTAGGATTGGCATCCCCTGGAGTAAAAGTTAAACTAACTTTATTACCAGAGATATTTACATATCTAGTTGAACAGAAGCCACGTTATTCGGAGGGTATGAGCAATCTTAAAGTGAACAAAATAACGAAATAAAACATTGAAAAAGTGTCTTTATTGTCAAAGCATGCATGTGTGCAAATGACAAATCACTGTTATTGTTATTTATTTATGTAATGTTATCATTATTATTTTCTTGTATCTTGCATTCTTTCTCATAGTAGGCTAGATTATTTTCTTGTGTCAAAAATCCTTATTTATTTCGTAACAAAATAAAATATACTGTTTTACATAGTTTAATTCTTTAGTTTAGATATATTAATGATAATAAAGATACCAACACAATAGTATAACACATAAATCATCATGCAACTTGTGAAGATACAAGAAAGTAAGAATTCTCTGTAATTTACATAATGACATGGCATATTAAATTCCCCATACAATATCATTTACAAAATGTTTTTTTTCCTCTTATCCAACGTAAACGGTTTTCAATGATGCCTCGGAAAATAAATACGAAAAATTTTGCGACAATAAACTATAACTTTGTCCCTCCACATACAAATTTGCACGCATTTACATATCGTTCATATTAAATACATGTTAAATAAAACAATAGCGTGCTTGCCATAGGCTCGCGTAATATGATTAAATTTAACTCGTTTAATAAATTTATTATTAAGCCTACACTCATTCATTATCCTTTATTGATATTTGATACTATCTTCAATGCTCATAAACGCATTTTCAAATTCTCATTCGCATTTGTTTGATGCTTTCAGGCAGCAAAGATTAGGCTGTCTTTTAGGCATAATCACTTTCATGTAGGAATAACGACGTCATACGATAAAGTTAAAATGACCTCATCAACTGAGAAGAAGATAAAAGTCGTCCTAATTATACTGCAATCACATTACTTACATTTATATTTCATTTGTTTAAATATCCTCTTTCATTGATTTTAAACAATCAAAAAGCATGAATCAGTGTCATTAAAACAAAGGGACATCCATGTGGTTGAATGTCAGGGTCGTTTTGAGATAACAATACATTAATAACGATTTATTAACCTTATTTTGTATCATTTTTATAAACTGTTAATGTCATGATTTGTTGAAGGTACTTTCTTGAATCAAAATATGGACCAAGTAAATGAATCTATTTAGTAATCAATTGTTCCAATGAGCTTTTACCTCAGTCAGTTTTCTCTTATAATGAACTCAGTAACGCATAATTAATTATGCATATTGTGTAATATTACAGTGTGTACATTGTATATGTCAGTGTATTTGAGAGTTCATAGTCCCGATAAAATAACGGTAATTGCAATAACAACATAAATGATTAAAAAAAAACAATTCTTAAATTTAATTGTCCAAAGAGCCTGATCTATTTCAAATATAGTTTGCATATCATATATTTACATATCGTTCCGATTCATCTACCATGTCAACGTGCTAATGCGTTTTAAAACCATAATTGATTAGCTATTCACGTTATTCATATTGATCTAATTTGTAAAATAATCATTATTTTTTTAATTTGCAACGTTGTATAAATGTGTCTTACAATGATAAAGTGAAGTGTTAATTTCAAGACTTATCAAAACAACACAAAATTTGTTCAGATCTTATCTTCGATTTACGTTTACTGAAATAAAAAAAAAAACAAGAAAACTTATTTTTGTATAAGAAATACATTTGTGTTTGCTTTTTTTATGTAAATAAGAGAAACACATCGGACTTTTATGATGTATGGTTACCTTGATGGTTAACTCGTTATATGTGCATATATATGCATTAATATTTAAGATGAAATTAAATCGATTAAATTAAAAAGATATTTCAACAAATATCAGACAAAAGAATGTTTTTAAGAAATTTTTGTGAAAAAATGTTGTCAATTAAACAGATTTAATACATTCAATGATTAAATAGTAATAAATAATTGTTCAGAGCCTTTTACTTATGCTATGAGTTATATTAAATAAAACAATTACAAATTCATTTATCATTTGTTATAGATTTAAAGTGAAAACCACTGAACTGAACACAAATTTTATTTATAACAAGAAATGTCGAACGGCACATATGCACCCCTTTCTAGCCCTTGACTTATACTATTTGTTAATTTTGATATAGAAACATGCCATAAATGGAAGTGTTACCTAGTGACCCCAAAATCAAAAAGGTCATCTACAAGTTACGACCAACCAGTATTTGAAATATGAAGATTTGGTAATAAATTAGTGTCAGGAGAATAAGCGGATACAATTTTAACATTCAAGTTTATTGTGATCGTGCCCTTTGACCTAGTGACCCTTAGATTAAAAGGGGTTATCTACTGGATAAAATTAATCAATATGTGAAACATGAAGATTTTGATGTTAATGCTTTCAAGATAATTAGCCGAAACTATTCTTACATTTAAGGCCCCTGTGACCTTAACCTTTGACCTTATGACCCTAAAAACAGTAGGAATCATCTACATGTTATACCTTATCAATATGTAGACATAAAGACTATATGATAAATAGTGTTGAAGGTAATGGATGGAAACCATTCTGACATTTAAGACACCTGTGATCTTGCTCTTAGCACAAGTGGCGCTGACATCATAAGTGGTCATCTACTAAATAAGATTAATCAATATGTGAAATATAAAGTGTTGTGTATAACTCTGTTATTCATTGGTCAGAATGTATTACTAACAAGAATTTGTAACAGAGTTACCAACGTCCCCTGCCTCGGGGAAGTTTTATATGAAGCATAAAATCAATGCTAGATCTGCAAATGCAACAATAAATTTATTAAAGAAATACAATGAAACACTGAATTTAAAAATCTATCATGTTAAGCTTTGACCTCTAAGTGTGACCTTGACCTTGGAGGTAGGGACACTGGTGTTACGCATGACATATCATCTTATCATTGTGACTATTTGTGCCAAGTATTTTCAAAATCCCTTGATCTATGAAGAAGTTATGGATGGGACACAAAATATACCATATAACAGACTCTGTTATTTTGACCTCTAAGTGTCACCTTGACCTTGGAGGTAGGGGTGCAGGTGTTGTACTTGACATATCGTCTTATTATTGTGACTATTTGTGCCAAGTTATTTCAAAATCCCTTGAACTATGAAGAAGTTCTACATTGGACACAATATAAATGTGACATTGACCTTGGAGTTAGGGATGCTGGTGTTGCGCATGACACATCGTCTTATTATAGTGACTATTTGTACCAAGTATTTTCAAAATCCTTTGATATAAGAAAAAGTTATGGACCGGACACAAAATATACCCTATAACAGACTATGTTAATCTTTGAACTCCAAGTGTGACATTGACCTTGGAGGTTGGTGACCGATTGTTGTGCATGACACATCACCTTATTATTGTGAACAATTGTGGCAATTATTTACAAAATCCCTTCAAAGATAAGAAAGTTATAGACCGGACACGAGATATACCCTCAAATAGACAATGTTGACCTTGAATGAGCAAGTGCGACCTTGACGCTGGAGGTAGGGGTCTGGTTGTGGCGCATGACACATCGTCTTATTATAACAAACATTTGTGCCAAGTTATTTCAGATTCCTTCAATAAATGACAAAGTTATGGACCGGACACAAAATATACCCTATAACAGACTATGTTAATCTTTGAACTCCAAGTGTGACCTTGACCTTGGAGGTTGGTGACCGATTGTTGTGCATGACACATCATCTTATTATTGTGAACAATTGTGGCAAGTATTTACAAAATCCCTACAAAGATAAGAAAGTTATAGACCGGACACGACATTTACCCTCAAATAGACAATGTTGACCTTGAATGAGCAAGTGCGACCTTGACGCTGGAGGTAGGGGTCTGGTTGTTGAGCATGACACATCGTCTTATTATAACAAACATTTGTGCCAAGTTATTTCAGATTCCTTCAATAAATGACAAAGTTATGGACCGGACACAAAATATACCCTATAACAGACTATGTTAATCTTTAACCGCAGGTGTGACCTTGACATTGGAGGTAGGTGACCGGTTGTTTCGCATGACACATCTCCTTATTATTGTTAACAATTGTGGCAAGTATTTACAAAATCCCTTCAAAGATAAAAAAGTTATGGACCGGACACGACATTTACCCTCAAATAGACAATGTTGACCTTTAATAAGTTAGTGCGACCTTGACCCTGGACGTAGGGGTCTGGTTGTTGTGCATGACACATTGTCTTATTATAACAAACATTTGTGACAAGTTATTTCAGATTCCTTCGATAAATGACAAAGTTATGGACCGGACACGAAAGTGTGACAGACGGACGGAGCCTATTTCTTTATCCCCCTTTTTTCTTCGAAAAGGCGGGGGACCATAAGCCCCGCCTACTAACCTTATCTAAGCATGCCACGCTCTGTATCAAATCAGTTAAGAAACGATAGTTCAGCATTAAAGACGTGTTACTTCTCTTTAGAAAACATAACAATCTGGCGACGAGGATAACTGGATATTAAATGTTGGGAATTTTATCCATTAGATATAAATGTTATTATAATAATGTGTTTAAAATTCTGGATTTAATTTATAAGTATTAAAATGGTTGCATTAATTCAAAATTTATCTGGATTTGATGGCGATTCAAAATCATGGACATGCTATCAAGAACGTTTAGAGCAGTACTTTTTAGTAAATGAAATAGACGATGAGAAAAAAGTTCCAGCATTATAAACATTGCTTGGAGAAAAAACATACGGATTACTACGCAATTTAACATCACCTGACAAACCTTCAACACAATCATATGACGATCTTTGTGAATTATTGAACAAACATCTTAACCCAAAGCCATTGAACGATTTAGATTTCACAACCGAAACCAAGCGGCGGCTGAAAGTGTTAATGATTATGTTACTACACTTAGGAAATTGGCAGAACATTGCGATTTCAAAGCCGACCTGAACGATACGTTACGGGATCGCTTAGTTTGTGGACGATGGAAGACTTAAGTTTAAAAAAGGCTGTTGAAACAGCAGTTGCTATGGAAACAGAAACGAGGGACGCCGCAGTACTTCAGTCGTTGACTGCAAGTGTAAATAAGATTGAGAAAAGGAAACCGTCGAGAGTTGATCACAGGTCACGGCAAAAACCGGCGACCGCAAACTCGACCGTGAAACAAAACAGAAAATACATTGACTGTGGTTAAGATAATCATGCATCTTTCAAATGCCGATTTAAAAATGCCATTTGTCATGCATGTAATGCACAGGGACACATAAAAGGTATTTGTCTGAAATCACGTGCACGAGACGTACATACCATGAACAGCAACGACGTTCCTCTGATGAGTATAAATTCCGAGTAAGAAAATCGCCATCACACCAGAGATAGATGACAGACCCGTACAAATGGAAGTCGATACGTGCTCAATTGTTTCTCTGATGTCAAAGGAAGAGTTCCAGAAGTATTTTGGAAATGTAACATTGAATAAGCCTACATCAGTGTTAAAAAGATATTCTGGTGAAGAAATACAGCAAGCCGGAACGAAACTGGTAAATGTCAATGGACAGTCAAAATCGCTGAAACTATGTATTGTCATGGGCAACGGTCCCGCATTGTTTGGACGGGACTGGATGAATGCAATTCTATTGGACTGGTCACGTATTGTACATGTCAATTCATTTGATGACCACTCAACACAGACACGTATAGCCGATATTATGAAGCGATATGAGTCAGTGTGTTCCGACGGTATCGGGAAAGTTAAAGATATTAAAGCAACACTTTCTGTCAAAGAGAATGCGTCACCAAAATTCGTAAAGGCTAGGTCAGTACCATGTTCGTTAAAGCCTAAAATAGAAAAGGAATTAGACATCCTAGAAGAACAGGGCATTATTACGAAAGTGAATACATCAGAATGGGCTACACATATTGTGTCCGTTGTTAAATCTTCGGGAGGAGTTAGAATTTGTGGAGATTTCAAAGTCACCGTAAATCAAGCTATAAATGTAGATAAATACCCACTTCCGATAATAGAGGGCATTTATTCGAATTTGGCAAATGGAAAGACATATTCAAAGTTGGATTTTTAGGCCAAGCATATCTTCAATTGGAGTGCGATGACAAAACAAAAGAAAGATAAACACTCACAAATATCTTTATTCTTATAATAGATTGACAAATGGAGTATCATCAGCACCTGCAATATGGTAAAGAACAATTGATCAAATTCTTCAAGGAATACCAGGAGTACAGTGCATTCTCGATGATATGGTCATTACAGGAAAAAATGATAAAAAATATGATAAACAAGATCTACAAGGAAAGGCAGCGTTCAATGGACGCAAACCCCAGCTCACTAAGTAACTTAGAAACAGTAGTGCAACGGTGGTCAAAATATGGTTTAAAAGTGAATAAAGTAAAATGTCAATTCTTTCAAGAGAGGATAACATATTGTGGTCATAAAATTGATGAAAACGGTCTGTGGAAATGTAATGATAAGGTGGATTTTATTTTAAATGCACCACGTCCACAAAATGTTACATTTCTCAGGGCATATCTGGGATTACAAAATTACTATCACAGGTTCTTAAATGACCTATCCATGGTAATTAAACCGCTTAATCAACTGCTAGAAAAGGGGCATAAGTTTGTTTGGACTAAAGAATGTCAAAACGCGTTTGCGAAATCAAAAGATTTCGGATGCTTCCACTGTCGGTATTTCTGCAATATTATCACATGTAATGCCCGATGGCAATGAGAAACCAATTGCAATGCAAGCCGTTCGCTATCAAAGTCTGAAAGAATGTACGCGCATGTTCAAAGGGAAGCTACTGCAATATACTGGGCAGTACACAACTATTATCCGTATCTATATGGTCGAAAATTCACGCTGATAACAGACTGTCAGGCACAGTTATCTATATTCTCTCCGAACAAAGGCATTCCCGCCACTTCTGCTGCGAGAATACAACGATACGCGGTTTATTTGTCAGGCTTTGATTATGATATAGAATATAAAAGTGCTAAGAAACATACTAATGTCGATGGAATGTCACGTTTGCCCGCGCCATCAATATTAGAAAATGAAAGTAATTTGAGGAAGTATTTTTCAATGAACAATTTGATAAACTTCCTATAACAAGCGCGCAAATCAAGCGTGAAACGCAACGAGCACCCATCTTATCGTGAAGTTATGTCTGGTGGCCTGGCATTGAACACATGGTGAGACAATGCAAGGGGGGCTGTCAGATGCAGCGGAAAATGCCAGAAAAAGTTCAACTTCACCCATGAGAAAATGCGCGCACTCATTTTGAACGCGTTCATATAGACTTCGTAGGTCCATTTCATGGACATATGTTCCTAGTTATAGTTAGTGCTCGAAGCAAATGGGCTGAAATAGAGGCTTTGGGAAATTGTACGTCTGCTGAAAAAACAGTCAATGTATTAAGGACCATATTTAGTTGTAATGGTATACCGAAACAATTGCTAAGTGATAATGGTGTACAATTTACATCAGATTTATTTGCGCAATTTATTAAAAATTACGGTATTTATCATATAAGAACCGCAGTTGCTAAACCCTCCACAAATGGTTTAGTGGAACGTTTGAACGGAACTTTTGAGTCAAGCATTCAAACTATGAAATTTGATAAAGGAGACCTAAATCTAAAATATGGTAAACAAGATCAACAAGGAAAAGCGGTGTTCAATGAACGCAACCCCCATATGACCCAGCAACAAGAACCAATGGCAAGTAGCCCAGGCGGACCCCAAACAAAAAACAGGACAGGGCAAAGACAGAGCACGGACAGATTAATCATTAAATGATAAATAATTTGTAACTGATTAGGAATTCAAAGAAATAAATAATAGGCCCACAAAGGGGAAGGGGACAGGAGACCGGGGGGGGGGGGGGGGGTTAATCAAAGAAATAAAAACTAGAGGCAATGGGGAAGATACTTACCGTAGACGAGAAAACAACATGGGACACAAGCAAAAGTGTCACCAAAACAGTATGAAACAACATAGACATACATCTGAGGAACACAGTGGGGCGCCGCCTTGGAACGGTAAGCAGCATAATAATGACTGCTGGGGAGTTTAAACCGGTAAATGGTGCACAAAACCTCGCTCCTAGCCCCACCATGTTCCTATAAACGAGACAGTGTAAATAAAATGAGTCCCCGCCAAGTGAAATTCTAACAGTTGTCATGGTTACAAAAGGTTAAATAAGTAAAACACTAAAATGATCATGTAGAAACATATAAAAGTAAACCCAATGACCATAACAAAAGTACTCAATTTCCTAAAGAAGGACAGAGCAACAAGAAAATCACCTACAAGGGCCCGACGAAGCAAGGCAGAAGACGAACATTAAGACAAGTCAGTCCCAAAGGGCTTTACGAACTATCCACCATAGAGTCTCCCACTTGGTCCGTCAGATGCAATCAAAAGAGTAAAGTTGGCAAATTTCTTGTTAACATATCGCAATTCTGTACATCAAAGCACACAAAAAAGTCCTGCGATGATTTTTATGGGCAGGAGTTTGCGAAGCAAGTTAGACCTACAGACGGTTATGTCGCAAAACAAAGAATGAAACTGGCAACATCGGGATCGCGAAATTTCCGAGAGTTTAAAGAAGGAGACTCAATACTAGCGCGAGAATATAGGCCTTATTCAACCGAAAAATGGTTATCGGGTACAATTTTATCCCGCGAAGGACCTCCCATGTATAAGATTGATATCGGTAACAATCAAATCTGAAGAAGGCATGTTGACCAGCTACGGAAATCAGAAGTGAACGCGAATGTTCACCGTTAAACACCAGACCGCTTAATTTGTCAGAAATGCAAGTTATGACCATGAGAAATGACCCTCATTAAATGAAAATAATCTAAGATCAGATAAATGTTAAGGGGACGAAGATATCCATTGAGAGAACGCAAACGACCTTTCTCATACTGAGTTGACTACGTAAATGTATAAACATTCGAGAGCATGCAGACAGTTAATGTGCTATTTAATTTAACATTACACTACTATGTTGTGAAATACCACTGAATAAACTCGCGTGAACTGTTATAAAAAGTCAAAGGGGAATCAAGAACAATAGATCGACAGTTTGATATGGTTAACGAATTAATTAACCTCGAATATCTCACTCATGTTGTTAAATTATTCTACCAGTTGTCTCTATCTTGTTATTTGATTATAGGCAGAACAGGGAGAACTGTTGTGTTTAACTCTGTTATACATTGGTCAGAATGTATTACTAATAAGCCCCGCTTACTAACCTTATCTAAGCATGCCACGCTGTGTATCAAATCAGTTAATAAACGATAGTTCAGCATTAAAGACGTGTTACTTCTCTATAGAAAACATAACATAAAAACTTTGTGATAAATAGTTTTCAAGATAAGGATCGGAAACCATTCTGACATATAAGGTCCCTCTGACCAATCGACCCCAAAATCTATAGGGGTCATCTACTATTTATGACCAACCAATATGTGAAATATGTAGACTTTCTGACTAATATTTTTCAAGAAGATGAGCGGAAACCATTATGACATTTAAGGCCCCTGTTACCTTGACCTCTGACCTAGTGACACCAGAATCAATAGGTGTCATTTATTACTTGTTACCAATCATATTGTGAAATATGAAGACTTTGTGGGATAATTAGCGAAAACCATGTGGTCTACCGACGGACAGACAGATAGACCGATCGACCGACATTAGCAAAACAATAAACCCTACATTTAACATAAGATGTTGTTACTTATTCTTAATTTCAAAATAGATGCATACAAATGTATATGTAATAATGAGTTATTTTTGTGTATAACGCATTTTGTGACTGTATAAGCAGTTTAATTACTGTTTAAGATATGTGCGTCGGTTATATCAAAATTATATAAGTAAAAGTAACAAGAACAAAAGTATGAAAAATAGTAATATAACTTATTTTTCAGATATATCTAATTCGATATATTGACTTTAACTTCAGATTTGTAAAGAGTATGATTATTTAAGAAAATGCATGACTTCCTATCGCAAACAAAACTGATTTTTTTCAGATTAAGAGATGACCTGGTTTCAATTGTCCAAGGCAAGTACGTGTATAATACATTTTAACTTACGCCTTAAAGTGATACAAATACAATCAGATGCAATTAAGTAGTTTTCTTAATTGAATGATTTTTTGTTTGTAATTAAGACAAATATAAACAACAAGGAAGCCCAAAAATAATGAAAGTGGCTATAACAAAAGCAACGAACATATATTCAAACAACACAATCGGAACTTATCAGGTCGTCACTCACAGTCGAATTGAAATGGTAGAATAGATTTGATAAGCATTTTCACCGTATTCCTTAGAGGTATGTTCTATAACATATGTGGAAAGATAAAAGAAGACATTATATATGAGAAAATTGTACAATATACATGTGGAAATCCTAGAGCCAACCCTAAAATGGGCATTGAACAGGAAGCAACTGTCATATAAAATACCAGATTGAGGGTACAACTTGGCGGACGCAATTGAGGACAAACAATGCAAAATGAAATAAGCCAACAGGTGTAAAGTAATGCAAGGTATGAAAAGTCAATTCTATGTTACTCATGTTACTCAACACATAGTATAATCATTCATTTAATCAAAATTATTTATTAAATCTAAAGATTAATACATCAGAAATGCCGATTAAAAACACCCCATAACAGTTTAAAGGCGTCTGAAATTACACACGCTTAAATTAAGTGTGTTTTATCTATTCACCTTAAATACTGTTTGAATATGCCATTATACATGGACTTTATAATATTTGATAAATATTTGACTTATAATAGACTGATTATATTAACGAGGAAAGTTCGCATGTGAATGCATCTAATTACGTACAATTTGTTTATTCATATTTTTCAAAGCATTAAGTAAACTTTTTATAATTTATATATATATAATACATATAAGCAAATAACATTTATTTTAATAACACCAGAGTTTTGAGAATATTCTGTCGGGGTTTCACATCGCGGATTCATTTCGAAAACGATATCAAAATAAAACTTCGAAATAAATAGAAAATAATTATACATGTGATACCCGGCTTTTTTATTTTCTGAATGTTCCCTTACATTTGTAAATATGTACGAAATGTTTAAAGTATAGCATAACTTTAAATTGTTTTACGATATAATTTTCAAATATTTTCTACAATGGTGGAAAATATATAGTGATTTTGTTTGTTAACTATTCCCACTTTAACAGTATCTTATTTCCTTTCAATTACCCTATTTGTCTTTCTTTTGTGAATTTTGTGAATCAATAATACAAGAAAGGTGGGAGGTCAAGTATGATTGTTAAACAAATATTGAATTCGTTGTTCCACTTAATTAACCATCAAGCGACATATATTATTTTAGAAGGAGACAGAAACATAATATCTTCAAAGATTTATTTGTTCAAATATAATGTGTGTACCATTTTAAATAATAAAGGAGTAAAAAGTCCATTTTAGTAATATATATACTTTAAAGACTGAAGGTATATTATTGTTCTGTATTTAGCGTGCTTCGTGGATGTATATTGGTTACTCCAAAAAATCGTTGTATCATCAAAAAATCATCATAAAGCGACAGGTAAGAACTTTACTATGACTTTAATTAAATTTATATTTATATCAATCTCTGCATCAATATTACTTGCATAGAAGTTTTGGTTGCAATATAATACGTACGTTTGTTTGTATAATGAGGAAATGCTGAAGTACATTTTGTTGCAACGAATAATAAATATGTTTCAATTAACATACACTATCAACATGTTTGTTTTCTCTATAGAATCAGTAAACAAATTGCTCATTTTCAAACGGCGTTTAAAACTCTTAACTCTATTATAAAACCTTCCTACATTATTACATAAATACAAAAAAACAACAACAAAAAAAAACAACAAAAAACAACAACAAAAAAAAACGTTAACCATCTTGCTTGAAAAATATTGACAATTAATTTAAAATGCAAAGTAAAAATAACGAATCAGACCATCATTTATGTTTGGATATGCTTCTTTTAGAGGACGGATCAAACACAAGGTTTTGTAGAAAACAGGTTGTAAACGGTTTCAAATAGTTATGTAATAGTTAAATCAATAATTGATCAGCGCCTTGTGGCGATTCATTATGTATTTTTTAACAAGTCACGTATTCTACATTATCTTAATCATACCACACTAATCTTGATTAGTTATGATTCGACGATTACAATCACCTACCTGCATACAAATAATGAGTTTGATTAATACGGGTAAAATGCAGATTTATAAAATGTGTATTTATTTTATTGTGTCGCAACCACTTTTATCTTGATTTTTTTTATGGTATAACTTGGTATAAATTGCCCAAAACCAATGTAGTATTATGACTTATAGTTACGAAAAAAAGTGATAATTCTCTCAAATGAAATGAATTATTTTTATAAAGTTATTTGCTACGTTGAAAATAAAACATGTAAATAATTATAAAAAAAACAACAACAAAAATCAAAACAGATACATAAATAACTGAAGAAGAGGATGAAGATGAAATTATTAAAAACAGAAAATCTTAAAGTATTGACTGTCAAAGTAGCGTAAACAAAACATAGATATAGATCGTACATATTCAACTATCAAGAATTCGCTATCAAGGCAAACATTATTTAATATATAATATGACACGAGCGATTTAATAAGCGTTGAAACAGACGACAAAGATTAGCAAATCATTTTACACCCTCACCTGGCTGTTCGACAAACTTTTAACAACAAAAGAGACTTCAGTATCCAAACAAGTGGTGCCGGCGGCCACGTGGTTAACGTCGTTGACTTCAAACCACTTGCTTCTAATCTCATCGCTGTGGTTTCGAATCGCGATAGGGACTTTGGATTTTTTTACATGTGAGGAAGCTATCCAGTATGCTTACGCAACGTCGGTGGTTCTACTTAGGTGTTGTTCGTGCCTGAAATGTACGGAAGGGCATCTGAGGTCTTCCTCAAGCTGAAACGTCGCCATATGACCTATACTGTGTTTGTGCGACGTAAAACCAAATCAAACAAACAAGCAAATTCAATATTCATATGCAATCAATAGCAATGCCCTTTTAAATGAGATTGTAAAGATAAACAGACATGAAACGCAGATTTCAAATCTTAATTCCGATATCCTTGAAACGAATTTAATAATATGCGGTTAAATAATGAAAGGTAATTCGCCATGATCACTTTGTATTTTGAATAGGGAAGTGTACACGGACTTTGTTAGAGTTATGAAAATTTAGGTGTATCGCATATTTAATATTTGTACAACTGTATTATATTTTTGCTTCATTATTAAAATAATGTGTTCAATGTACATGCTATATAAAACAAAATTTAGCAAAAAAAATATTGTTTTATCAAGACACAAACCTTCTGATAACTAAAGTTGTTTGATCATGTTTAACAAAATAAAAAAAAAAACAACCCTTATTGATCTTACGAGGAAGAAATCATTTAATCATGAACATGTTTGATGCAAATTTGCCATGTTACCAGCATTACGATAAAAAACCGTTTCTGTTTGTATTAAAGAGTTGAAAATTACAACTATGATTGCCTAACATTAAAACAAATTTAAATTGTCAGTGTAAAAGAATGTAAAGGTCTATCCAATCTTTAAAGATTCTTAAGTTTTAATAAACGAAAGGTCCATTTATGACTATAGTTATTATAATAACCACTTTAACAAAGCAATTAAAGAAGACATATCTTTTACGCCGATTAAATAAAAAACAACAACAACAAAAATATATTTTTGATGCATGACTAAACAATTGTTAAATATCAGCTTATTTTAGGGTCAACATATTTCCTGTTCCGAATAGATATCAATTTTGAGTTCTTTGTTGTAGATTAATGGATGAGTTCAAAATCACAGGAATAGAATCACGAGGTCAGATAGACCTGAGTGATAAAAGACAAAATTTTTTATCGACAAACCGTGTTTTATCATATTTCAACAAAAGAAAATGAGTACCTAATTCACTTTAAAATGCACGTACAAAAGAAATTGATAAAGATATGCTGTGTTATGCTGAGCGTAGAAGTAATTTTCTTGACGTCATTTGGTTTACTGATGATGTCTTATATGACGTCATACGACGTGTAAGTAGTCATTTTCTTATGCTGTATGAGTAATTTATGAGAATGGGTTTAAAGGAAAAAACTATACTGATTTTTATCAAATTTTCTTACATAATCACCAACGAACCCGGAAGAAAATATAGTCTGTACAATTATAAACATTCAAGATATTTTCATCTAGTTATAGGTGTACCTCTTGAAAAAAATCTATACCCAAGTTGAAAATCATTTTTAGTAACATAAACTGTATAGGCTTTAACGTTTTGCTCCGTGAATATATACAAATGTTATACATTTGGGGATTGCTATTATATACAACACTTATATTTAATCTAATAAAGTGACAGGTAAAAACGTTTACACATATTAGATGTACACATTGTATTCATTTTTTGTAAGCAATAAACATAAAAATGATTAAAGACTATTTTAAATGTGTGAATATCAAAATTGTCTTTCAAACCCAAATATTTTTATACATTTTTTTAACCACACAGAATTTTAGTCAATATCATAATATAATAACATACTGACATTGTTCTGACATTAAATGACCCAGTGTGCTTTATATAAACATATCTTTTAACATTGACAGCGTCTTTCTCAGTTTGAAAAAAAATCCTATTTACAGCTGTTGTCTAATTTTCTATTGTGTAACATATTGCGTGACATATGACCTGCGGAGCTTCCATCGGTTATTCATCGGTATATTTATTGTTGCACCAAATATTTTAAAATAATACAGATTTCTTTCCCTCTGATAGTAATTGCGTCTGTTGTTATCAGTAAAAACAATCTAAAAATCAAGTTCATTTTATCACTGTACATTTAATTAATGTGTGAGACAGGTTTAATATGTTCATGCATTGAAAATGTCTGATTGTATTTTTGTTGTATTTTTATTTGACATTTGACCATTTGATTGTCAATAATTAAGAAATGTTTAGAGAACTATTTAATGGAATACCTTCACCTTCAATAGCAAACAATTTTGTTCAAAATAACAAGAATTTCTTTACTGTGTATATCAGCCATCACATTTACTTAAATGAAGATAGTGCAATGAGAATATGGAATACCGTGTTCAACTGAAAATATCATGAAAAGTGGCAAAATATGTTTTTTCACAGACAATGTTCACAGCGATCTATGCACTGACAGATTGCTTTGAATCGTTATTTTTAAGATTGTTTTTTTTTCTAAAATGACTGATACTTTTGTTATTCTACATTTGTCAATAATATCCAAGGCGTTACTGTATCTAAGAATCAAAAAAGCACGCGCATTTAACATGAGGAATTTAAATCAAACAAAACTAAAGAAAACAATTCTGTTTATTCTTACTTTGAATTTTTCAGGTATAGATAGTCAATATATATTAAGTTACGCAATCTGGATCGTTACATATAAGACCTCCTATTTAAAACTTAATAATGGAAGTCCGTTTAAACTTCAAATCAAATGGATGTAACCTTTTTATTGTTTCGTCAATAAAGCATATATGGCTCAAGAATAGAAGTTTTAGAATTATTTTATATTTTGTGCCTATTGACTTAATGTAAGTCAATATTGGTGTGCATTCGAATTCTAATTTTTGTGTTTGATCATCAACATTTGCTATTCAATCAAACTTATTCAGCTGAAAATGTGTTAATAATAGAATATGAGCTAGAAATGGAAAAGGTTACCACCTCTGGGTTTTTTATTGGACCTATGTAGTTTTAAAGATAAACATATAGAAGGACATTTGCAATTTGTTGTCTGACTGAAACGTTTACCATTAAGACACAAGCCAATGTGAATAATCTGCCCCTGACACAATTTCTTAATAAACAGCCTAATTGAAATGACCATATTTTTTTAACCAAATTAATTGTTATGTGTTCGAGTTTTGATTTAGATCATTGAGAAGGTCTCTAAAATGTTTCACTTCATAATAAATCGATGTAATAACTTTCCAAAATGGCCGCAAAATTAAAAATGACCGCCATTTTCCTGTTATTTTATTAACAATTTCATATAAACTTTGTGGTTTTGTTTAAAAAAAGCAAAATATCACTTAATTATAAAAAGTTGTTTGTATAAATATTATAGAAGTTAAATAGACGTTTGGTCGTGCAATTTGGTTTAATTATAATGCTATTAAAGACTATAATTTACCACCTTTTCCAATGTTTTACAATTATACAGCTTTTTAGTCACATATTAATTATTACTCGAAATCTTCTTCGAAAATGACATCAACATCTCAATTTCCTCTAGATAACCTTCTTCATTTTTATCATCTTCTAATTTCTAACACTTCGATTGCATTTTTAAAAGCTATGATTTCAATAAATTCTGGTGGTAGTATATTTCCATCCTTCCAGGTACAATGTATATGTGAGACCTCCGATTTTACCAGTATTGCACCAATATCCATCAGCATTTTGAATAGTTGGGAATTGACAAAAGGCTTGATATAAAAATATGCATCTTAAATGTGCAAAGATATGGCGGTATAAAAGGCAATACCATAGGTAATTGTTAGTATGTCAACATTTGGTCTAAACTTTTGTCTGAAAATGTCAACGCGAAACTTATTTATGTCGCTTTATTTGTCATTCCTGTATAAAATGCAAACAAACTGTTCTAGACTTCTTTGATATCAACACACTCGCCCATTCTCTTGAAAACTGGTTATAGGTTTATATTTAAAAATGTTTACGGCTTTAATTTGTCCCTCGCCTCATAAAAAAGGGCTCGTGATATCACATCCGGTGAAACTATGTAGCCCAATCAATGATTTGCAAAGATTTTTTTTCTAGTCTATCATTTACGTTCAACAGTCTTTTATTTTTAGCTACACCAGCGTCAGATAGTATTAATCTGAGAAGTAATACCATAACATCAGTATCAGAAGATCGTACAATTGCTTTGTCATCATTTTCAGCCGCATGTTGCGTATGTAGCATAAATCTGGAATCGGCTTTCTCATGAGACGTATGTAGATCATGAATCGGTATTACTTCTACTTTTCCATCTTTACTTTCGAGGCATACACATGTCTCTTCACAAGCACAAGATTCTCCTTCCGTCCATTTTCCCTGCATATCTATCTTGAGACAATTCCTCTAATATCAATCTTATCAATTGTTTCTTATTTTTATTATTATTACACAAAACCTTTCCAGTCTTGCAAAACTTTGGTTTTGTTGCCTTTTATCAGGCATGTATCACTCATTCCACTTCGTGACTTTTCTGCATATTTGATCAATTCTGCTGTGTACGTATCTGTCACAAAGTCTGCACGCTCACATTTTGGTTCATATTCAAAAAAAAATTCAGCGCGTCTTAAAGGGTTGAAGGGGGGGAAAAAACTTTTTTTT